>NC_056741.1:341893415-341943490 GCF_019279795.1 Protopterus annectens | reverse complement strand
CAGATATACAATCAGCTGCTGTTATCACAAATATATCATCCAGCACAGTCAGTCAACAGTATAGGAAATGTATGTAAGTATGTAAATTAATACCAGCAAAGATGTGCACAGTGCTCAGTCACAGTATTCTGAGCAGTCTATGAGTATCAATGAACAGTGGCTGTCCACGCATACTGTGAGAACAGTAGTCTTGTATAATACTGAAGAGAGGCATGGAAAATGGGGCACGGCATGGGGGCATGTTTCATCCACAGAAGTGGGAGATGAGGCTGTTCTGGTGTGTGCACAAACCGCTGCTTCTCAAAACCCTAGCAGGATGCTACCAGTGGGAGAAACAGTGTAGACCAGCGAAGTGTACTCGTCACACAACAACAGGTCTGTCCCTGTTGGGACGCACCAGACTGTATGGGTCACAATGATGTTCCTACCAGTATCGGAGGTGGATGAAGGGAAGGCTCGAATGTACGTGGACTAAATGGATGAAGAGCATGCAGAAGGTTGCATCGAGACAGTAATATGGCGGTGTACCAAGATGTGCAGAGAGGGAAATGTGTGGAGGTGTGGTATGGCAGGGCTAGCAACTGCAGAATGGATGGATGCTGTGTACGTGGAGCTCGGGGGCCTGGGAAAGGGAGCATGGGTATGACATTAAGGTAGAAATATGCAAGTTATGCTGAACTATAATAGTGTAGTGGTCAGAGCATCTGCCTACCGTGCATGCATTCTTGGTTTGAGTCCCACTTCAGCACATTCTATTTTCTGTGTGAAATCGGTATAACAACATCATTTTGCTGCATAACCTACTAAATTACATTAACACTTGCACAGGAGTACTGAATTACACATAGCCCACTCACTATTCAAAGGACATGAGATGACACACAGATATATATATATACACAGACAACCTTTAATGGTGTGTATTACAGTAATGTATGCCATTACCGACAGCACATAGATCTGCACTTATTTAATCAGTGAGGAATGCAAGGCCCACACAGAAAAGTGGATGCAGACAGTGCGGATATATAACATACAATGCTGGCCAGGCCCGTCAATTTGTTCAACTGTGGACAAAGGATTTTCCATCAAGATACGTAACAATCAACAATAACAGATGTAGTTCAGCAGACTCCAGTCACACCCTGTAGTCATGGCCTAGGGGGCATTTCTTACCTGTGATAATGACTATGTATCTGTTACATGTATGGACCCTGACCAGCAAATGTTGTGGGAGTCCACGATATGACTGGGATGATAGCAGGAATGCTAGCAGTATATTATAATAGGCCAATACCGAACAACCCCTAACCGTATCACAGCAGGACAAAGCCAGCCATATAGGTGGAGGACAGAGGCAGGAACACAGGGCCATACTCATAATATTGCTGTTACACACCCTGCACATTGCTGGTGTTATAGGATTTGTTGCAACATACCCTTATGCAGGAATAACACATCAGGAACACAACTGGAAGTAGCCATGTACTGATAGCACAGAACAGACAGATTGCCGGGGATATATCTAGGACAAGCCCCGTGTGGTGCACAGGCAAAAGCAAACAGACAATCCAATGGCCATCATGTGGATAGGCCCACTGTTGAGAGATATGCAGACAGACTGCATTCCATCCTAAACTACTATGTACACGCAGACACTGCAAGACCAGCAATATACAAAAGACATAACAACACTACTCACTTTGTCTGTTGGTCTGGAACTTCTTACGATTGTGTAGTTTTCCTGTGTCTGCAAGCCCCGCTGTAATAGATACTGTAACCTGCCATCTGTAACACTGCTGCCCACTTACAGGAAGGATGTCCTCCATACTGGGAAGGTGAAGGTACAACACCCACACGAGTAAGCAAATTATAGTACTGGATTGCCAGGACGATGGTTAACAGAATTACTACACAGCAGGCTGCTCGCAGTCAGCAACTGTTGCACACTTATTGGTGCAGACCCCATCACCTGATCATGTGCATCACCTACAAAAGCCATGCCGAAATCCATTCAAACCAACTCATTCGCTCTATTGGAGAGAAAGAGAAAGAGAAAAAAAAAACAGAAAAGAAAAAAACAACATACTTATAAAATGGAGTGGGGAACAAATTGCAACAAGCCACAACCGGGAAGGTGTCACACTTGTCCAAACACTAAAAGGTATGTAAAACATAATTTAATGTAGTATGAGGTAAAGATTATTAGGATTTATGATGCAGAATGTTTGATATGTGCCATCTGTATTTGCTCCTGTAATGATGTCCTGCTGAACAACTGCTCTGGACAATACTGTCTGTCCCTGTAAGCAGTGGGACATACCCGCCAACTGTGCAGATTAGCAATGAATGACAAAAATGTCAGCTATAATATCTGTGTATGTTATGTTAGTGTGGACAATAGCTGTTAGTGGATGTACTGCCATCATGAGAGACACATGGGTGTCAGAGCACACCACTTGCAGGACAGTCATGTGAATGTGTAATGTAGCATGCACAAATGCCATAGATGTGTAAAAGGTGTACCAGCACTCTCACACCATAGGTACCACCATAATGTTAGGCTGTGTTCACATGTGGCACCTGTCTGTGTTGCAGCAAGGAAGAACAGTGCAGATGTGAATGAAAGATGGTTACAGAGTGTGAACCGGGTATCTGTATGCACTCCACATAACTGTGTGATATGGAATGTGATGTGTATGTGTACAGATACAGACACTCATATAGACATAGGTATATCCACAACATGCAACATATATCTACACATATATGTATATTTATACACACATATATAGTGGCACTGACAATGGAATGCAGGTGAAATAGTCTGTAACAGGCCAGCAAAGATAAGTGTCCCCACAGGGAGCATGGCTACAAACACATAGCACAAAGTGTGGTACATACACATAGCACAAAGCTTGGTACAATACAACATATGTCCCAATGGTAGGTAAACAGCTGACATAACAATTGCAGTCTGTGAATGTGTTGTTGCAGCTGATATGGTGGGGGGAGACATATATGTGTATTAAGAACAATGGTAACCCTGCTGTATGGGTGGCTCACACCTGTTTCCATCCTTATGTCTTCCAAGAATCATGTCGCATAGTCACCTTCCCTGCTTACAGTGCCGCTGAAATGGCTATCATCATCGACCACATGGCACAGCACTATGTACTTCTTTTCAGCCGGACAGCCCACGACCAGCAGGAGAGGACCACCCTTTGGAATGAGCTAGTCTACAAGGTCAATGATGTCAGACTGCATAACCGCAGCTATGAGCCGGTCCAGCATCATTACACCGACCTGCTTCTCTATGTATGTCAGCGTGCAGCTGCCGTAAGGGGGGACCACCTTGCAACAGGGGGGGTCAACCCACCCATCCATCCCTCACCAATGTGGAGGAGCTTCTCAGCAGCCTAGTGGCACCTGTCTGCCCGCAACATCAACACCAGGCAGGGCACATCTTGGAGGTGGGTGCCAATGACACACCAGCTGAGGAGCATGCAGGTAAGGCCCCAGGGCACATCAGTACACCACTTGTGTGTATGCATCTGCATCTGTACAGGTACATCATGCAAAACTGAGATGTCATATACTTTGTCTGCTGCTCTGTAGTAGTAATAAACTGTTGTGTATAAGCTGTATTATTGTGTAATTATACTGTTGATGTAACATAATGCTGCACTCACCTGTTATGAATGCCACAGCTGTGGCCACTGACATCAGATTTCTTTCACTCCTATGTAGGTTCCTCCAGGATACAACCATGGCAGCAGCCTGTAGCCAGTGAGTATGGTTCATGTTCATGCATGATGATAAACTGGGCATGTAGTAGCTATGGGCTATCCCCCATGCACAGGTCTAAAACACCTACCCATACTGCATGCTGTACACGTTCATGTTTTGTTGCTGAGAAATACACTGCATCACAGTAGAGACCATGCTGGGGTATCGGAAGGGAACAACAGACACATGCAAGATAACTAACATCCTAGCAATGTGTCCACAGGGATGTGACATGTGGCAGGACAAACAGCCTACAGTAGGGACATGTGTGACTCAACACCACCATGGCTGTAACTGCACACATGCAGGATAAGTAAATGTTGCAGACGTAACCCTGACCCCTCAGCACTCATGACAGCAGTGTGTGCACTCCAAGGGATGTGCACATGAGTAGACATTGCAACCATGCAGAGGTCTGGGACATGTGTAGGGCACCCCTCACAGCCATGGTAATGTCCACTGGTTGTCAGTGTAATAGTCATGTATTGGTCATACATGCACTGCTGATGTTGTGATCTGTAACCCAGACATCAGGCATCCACAACTGATAGCTGTTCACATATCATCCCATGTATGTGTTGCTTCAACACACAGGGGCTGTGTGCATTGGAGCTGACATAACCGACAAAGTACTACAGATGCAGCAATGGTTTCTACACCTGCAAGGTATGGTGCACAGTACAAGGCAGAGTGCGGAACAGGCCACAGTAACACCTTGTACATGGGTCCAGTGTTAACATGGTGAGGGAGCATCACCTACCAACACAGCCCATGCCTTACACATGTATACTGCCGCTAGCATGATGTCACTATAGTTGCACTGCATGCTGTTGAGCTCCATGTGTAATGCATGTTGACAGAAGGCTAATGGGAGGACTGTGTGTACAAATGTTGTGCAACTCCACATGTAGGAGTGTGGGATGTGTGTGTGTGTGTGTGTGTGTGTGTGTGTGTGTGTGTGTGTGTGTGTGTCTTGGTTGTGTTCGTAAGTGCAATCTAGTGGAGTATGGACGATGCATGTCAGGTGTGTGTGTGTGTGTGTGTGTGTGTGTGTGTGAGTGTGTGTGTGCATGTGTGTGTGTGTCCATGTATGCACAGGCGATAGTGCGATTGACCACATGGCAATACTTCCCCTTGGGATTGTGCTGTACATGGAGTGAGACATAGGACACCAGGACAACCTGTCAGGTATGTGAACACAGGAGAGCTGATAGCATAACAAGTTCTGTAGCATGGAGCATGCATTGGGAGGATCAGTACATACCAGGTATACACATCATATTGCCAACGGCAGATGGATAACTGGCTACCCTCATATGCATCACTACAAATGCAAATGGGAATTACCACAACACATCAGTGAGTGTATCCAGGTAGTACTGTAGTCCACATTATGGGTTGCTTGTGCAGCAGATGTGGCATGGACTGAGCAAGACTGTAGTATTAGGCTCTGGTGTGTGACATATGTAGTGAATGTAGCAGCCCCAACCATATAGAAGCCTTGTACACCACTATTGCCCATACACGGGGTAATACAGGATGACAGCAGTGAGGCCATGTACAACCTACACCATCCAGGTCAGGTGGAGATGGAGTAACAGGTCAGGTGTGGTAACCACACATATAGGCATGAAGAGGGATGATAGGTTAATGGGCTGTAGTAATGCGTGTATATTAGCAAGTGTCATGCAGGAAGGAGAACATATGTAACTGACTGTGGGACTGTCTGCAAACTCAGAAAATGTGAGGTAGTAAGGTGGCTGTCAGTGTAAGTGTGTGTACTGTTATGCACTGCTGTACAGGCCTTAATGTGTATATTTATTTCTCCCACGGGTGGTGTTGTGGGTCAGGGTCCCTCCTGCACACATACTGAGGGATGGAGTAACAGGTCAGGTGTGGTAACCACACGTGTAGGCATGGAGAGGGATGCTATGTTAATGGGCTGTAGTAATGTAGTAAGGCATTTATATTAGCAAGTGCCATGCAGGAAGGGAAACATATGTAACTGACTGTGGGACTGTCTGCAAACTCAGGGAAGGTGAGGTAGTAAGGTGGCTGTCAGTGTGGGTATGTGTGAGTGTGTGTACTGTTATGCACTGCTGTACAGGTCTTAACATGTGTATTTGTTTCCCCCACAGGTGGTGAGGTGGATCAGGGTTCCTCCTGCATGCATACTGATGTTGGTTTCCCTACAAACACAGATGATGATGAAGGTACAGGTGAGGCACAGGTGGGGTTGTCAGAGGCCGACACTGCACCAACATGTGTCATCACCATCCTAGCTACCCCAAGCCCACACACAGTTACAGTGCCCCTACAAACCCCATCACATGTGGCCATAGCAGAGGGACAGTTGGTGCATGGTGGCAATGGCCAGGAAAGTGTGGTGTCTGTGCCAACTGTGTCAGGTCACAGTCAGCATAGCTGGATGTCTGAAAGGCCACCACAGGCGCCACAACTGATACCACCAGGAGCATGTTTCAGGCTGTAATGGAGGCACATATGGAAATGCTAAAAGCCAGGGCATCATCAGAGTACTGAATGAATAAAGTATAGCCCAAGACGACTTTTAGTAGAGGAAGGAATTTAAAAGACCTCTTTGGGAGTAATATTAATACTGACATTTTCAAACAGTCAAAAATGAATAAATGTGGAGCATGTCAGGTGTGTAAATACATTAATGACGGTCCGTATGTGGCTATTGCAAATTTTGGAAAGACAATTAGATGTCCAGGCCACTGTAATTGTAATTCCCCTATGGTCATTTATGTTGCATCCTGTTCAGTTTGCCAAGCGTTCTACATTGGCAAAACTATTAGGAGACTAAGAGCACGCATCACTGAACATTTGAGAGACATCAAAAAACACAAAAACACTAGTGCTTTATACAATCATAGTGTCAAATGTTCTAATTTTAAGAGATTTTTATTTTTCATTATTGATAGAGTTCCTCACAATGTACATAAAGGAGGAGATGAGAAGATGGTGCTCGAGGCAAAGGAATGTCTTTGGCAACTCAGGCTTAATGCTTGTAACTGGCTGGGCATTAATGAACAAGTGTCAGTGTGCTGAAACTCAAATCACATTTTATATAAATTTTTATTCAGACTCAAATTATTATGTAATTTATTAAATACTAAACATTTACTATATATTCACAACATTTCACATAGCATAACATTAATTATTTGTACAACAATCTAATTTATATATTTTACATTATCAAAGTCTACACAATTCATACAATATAATACTCTAACATCCAAATAGAGTGTAAATTATTAGTTATCGATACTTTCACGCTATATTTCAAAGAACACATATATCACATGATTTTATTACAACAACATTGTATATTTACTCTAAGCATATTTATAAATGTACTGTTTTTATACATTTTCTATTTACTCACTTATTTATTGCATCAATTATTGGAAGTTTTTAAATTTATTTTAAATTAACTTTTAAATTTATTTTCAAAGATGACTGTACGGTTGCAATTTTATGTTGTATACAGTATTGTCACTGTTGGTTTTACTCAAACGCCATGTTTGCTGAATCACAATCAATTAATTAATTATTCAATTGTTGCAGTAGTATATCAGGGATGGGCTATACTTTATCCATTCAGTACTCTGATGATGCCCTAAAGGAGACAGGGTGAAAGCACTTACTACTCAGTTGTATATCTTGGAATGTTATTTCAATTGGATGGTGGTTTTCTTTTTTATTTTTATTTTATTTTACTTCATGTCAATAAATTGTTTATACCAGTTTCTACGGTTTGCTGAGTGGCTTTTAGCTTACCAGTCATCATTTCTAACTGCACATATGGAAATGCACTCCAGACAGGTCCTGAAGCTGCAAAGGTCTGATTTTGCAGCTGTAAGTGGCAACCTCCATGAACTCGCTGTTGCCTTCTGTGAATATACTGAGGTCATGGATAGAAGGTGGGGTGAGATGGTTGGTCTCTTCGACTGTGGTATGTCTGTGCTAGAACTTGTGGTAGGAGTGGTGCGACATCCGCATGGACGTAGGCCAGAGACACCAGCAGCTGGCAGTTAACATGGATGTGCCAGGATGCATAGCTGCTCCTGTAGTGGCAGTACCAGCCCCAGCATAACACAGGAGCTGCTGTCCACACCACATCAAAGCAGGCCATGTGCATGTGGCCCTAGCCAGCCCAGGCGGGACATGGTTGCAGCGGACATATGTCATTATCAGGGAAGAGTAGCACTTCAAGGTCTGTACCTGCACGTGCCCATGGAACCCCTGGCAGGCACAGTCAGCATGTCCATGGCTGGAAGCACTGAACTGCACACCCTGCCAGGTATGGTCTGCAGCTGTCCAACATTACCCGTATAGGGAAGCCACATGGCAGAACTGTGTGCACACATACCCACACACTATGCAACCACACCTAGGTTGACTCCATACTGACACACACCACATCACCATGCCCCAATCATGGCACCACACCCGTCACCCACACACACGGTGACACATGTTTGGACCACCCTCGGCCTCTGTCACACCTGCAACACACCCTGTGCATATGATGATACCTGTGCCACATCCCTGTCATCCATAACGTCGATGCAGGGGCAGGCTATATATACATATATATATATATATATATATAATATATATATATATATATATATATATATATATATATATATATATGTGTATATATATATATATATATATATATATATATATATACACATATATATATATATACACATATATATATATATATCTATATATATGTATATATATATATATATATATATATATATATATATATATAGATATATATATATATAGAGATATATAGATAGATAGATATGTACATATACATGTGACTACACATACATACGCAGTTATATGTACAGTACGAAACATAAGTGGTAGGTGCACACAATATGGAACAGCCACTATTCCTACAGTTGACCTGAATGACTGGACACTGTATGTGCCACCCATACAAATGACAGTCATTGCCTGTAACATACACCCACAGGGAGGTCATAGGTGAAACAACACCCACAGGTTTGCAGACATGGTAACCTGTCATCATGTACTATTACAGTTCTACATGCTATGCCATATAGCTGTTCAGACACTGACAACTATATCAGCGGAGTGATGCTACAGTGGACCAGTTACACTCATACAGTAGGCTGGAAAGGTTCACAGCTGTTGCTGTCCAGGCCAAGCCATTCACATTGTACAATAGGAAAGACACACTGGGCCACAGGATACCTAACAATCGACAGTATGTACTCCAGGTGTGTAGTTCAGCAGCCTCTATCTACACACTGTACAAACACAGTAGGTGGTATAGACATCTTATGACCACATGGGTTGTAACTGCTACATAACTTGGCATAACTGACACCATCACGTGCACACCAACACAGAGAACAGTTTGTATGGTAGGGGGCAGTAGTCCTGCAGTACCCAGATCCATGACAGTAATGTGTATATAGGTGAAGTATATGGTACTGTACATCCAGATATCTTAAGCAGCTCAGCACTGATAGCCCCGCATTTTGTAGCAGTCTAGGTCTTTTCTGGTGCTCCCCCTAGACTCACTTATACAGGGCCATATACCACTGTTACATTCACTGGGCTCTGCAGTGCATGAGGGCATATATGTATTGTGTAGGTGGCACCCACACATATATGGCCCAGCCCTACCATATGTGTGGGGGTTACAATGGCAGTGGACTGATGGCAGACATGACAGTGTGTTATACTCCCAACCCACTATGGATCAACCACCAACAACATGACATATGTGCACAGCTTGGAATTTAGGTGATGGACAGAGGCTGGAATACAGGCACATATGTAGACAATTATTGCCATACACTACACAAGGTGCAGGTGTTACAGGATAGTCTGTAACATAACCTTAGTCAGGCAATTGCTGGTATGTACAGCCATGGATGTACCCATGTACCCGTAACACAACACACACACACACACACACACACACTGCCAGTGTATTATTTGACACAAGACCTGTATGGTGGACAGACAAGACATGATAGGCACAGTTACAGCCAGCATGAGGGTAGGCCCACAGTTGTGTACTATGCAGATGGACTACATTCCATGGCAAACTAGTATGTACACCCACACCCTGTAACACTAGTACTGTACAAAGCATAACACAACTCACTTGCAGTCTGTCTGTACTTCCTGATCCTCCTACAAATATGTGGCTGCCCTGAGTGTGCCGGTTCTCCTGTATGGGGTATTGCTATGTGCTGCCGGTAGCACTGTTGCCCACACACAGGATGGATGCAGTTTATGAAATGGGACCATGCACACATGATGTGGTGATCAATAGTGGGTGGTTGCCATGACAGTGTTAAATGGGTGTAGTAGCTGCCCACACACAGGATGGATGCAGTAGATGAAATGGGACCATGCACACATGATGTGGTGATCAATAGTGGGTGGTTGCCATGACAGTGTTAAATGGGTGTAGTACACATGTGTAATCGTATATCTGGCTATCTGGATATGTATATGTACATATATTCCCACCATAGTCCCTGAACATGAAGTGTACGCCAACCCTAGCCCGTATGTTCCCAATGTCGTAGTTGTAAGGGATGTCAGGTATCTCTAGCAGGTATGCTAGTAGGTTATTGCTACTGTCATTGGGATTGTCTTCACAGACATGTTGTATGTGGCAGGTCACATCTGCTCATAACATGTGTGCCACTGGTTACTGAACTACATCCAAAGGACATCAGTGTACAGTACTGCTGCTAGCATGTAATGCTGCTGTGGACTGCAGCAGAGATATTGGCCAATATATTTGGGGGTTTGACACAGTCTGTACATTCCAGAGGTATACACATATGCCCTTAGTGCTACATATGTGTACCATACCTGACAATAAGGATGTGGCCGGCCATGTAGATGGGTATAACACATGGCGATAGGTATATAATGTCCACCATAGGTCATGCATTCACACACCCCTGCATGGCCTGTAGCGGTATGACCGCTGGTACAGGGGTGCCATGACCACATACTACGCAATAGGTATTGACATACATCTGCACTGCATACCACTGCCCTGTCTGACATACATGACTGTTAGGGAAGGTCTTGCAGCAGGACATCTGGCTAGCATCTGCACATGACATCCCACTGGGTAGTTACACTCAGCTGCTAGGCATGTCACAATGCACTGTGCAGGCTGCAGGCAGACTGGCTCAACACTGGCCTACACCTCCCAAGGGGGAATGCACATGTACCTGCATATACAGCAGGCTCCACAGGGCATGTCACAGCACAGGGTGGGACACCCTGTGTGACAGTGCATATCCACAACCAATGGGCTAACAAGCAACACAGCCATTAGCATGGCATGACATGTTATGACAGCAGTATATGGACAATGTGTTACGACACCATCCTCATAGACTGCCCTGCCTATATTGCCCTGCATGCCACAGCCTGCACACAGGTTGGTCTGTGTATGGGGCACGGTGTTTATGGCCCTACAAACATGTACACCACTACAGTACCATACAGTGGGGCAGCATGTAACATCTGATAGTAGGGGAATTAGAACAATGTCATCTACCATAGTCTGTACACAGGCTAAGGTACATATCAACACTGCACACACTTTTGACATTCACCATAGGTAGACAGACCTCAGTACTGAACGGACATCCTCAGAATGTGCAGGTAATGTAATGTAATTTAACCGCTACTATACATAACATGTGTAGCAGTCAGATATATCAGTAGCTTGTTCTCAGATATGATGCCACAAAGTATGGTGTACAGCACATATGCACCACTTCATGCACGACATATGTAAAAAGATTGACAGAGGTGTGGCTGGGGGCACATACACAAGGCCAATATTGACATGTTGCTGTGATGACCATATACATTTACTATTGTTACAGGGTTGTTGCAACATATGTCCTTTGAGGGACATGACATCTGTGACTAACATAGCTTTCTACATCTACTGACTGCAATCCTCACATTACCTTCTGCAGTCAACAGGTAGATGTTCCATGGGTGACACATGCAACCATGGACACAACACTGCCCAGGCAGCAGATGACCCTGCAGATGGAGATTCTTCATCAATGGAACTGACATGGCAGGTACTGAGACATGTACATCAGCCATATCCACACAAACACTGTGAAAGCAACATTACACCAAATGCAGGATAGCGGCACTTACAGGCTGTAGTCAGGTCAGGCACATCCACCTCCCATTTGATGCACTGTTTCCACAGTGTATGTTGTTAGATGCTCACCGCAATCCATCTGGGATGCTGTTTGGCACACAACAGATCTAGTTCCTGCTCACCGTGGGTGACAAGGGCAAACACCACTATGATGTTCCTGGGTATTGGAGTGTGTTTCCATACAATTGGCAATGAGGATGTTACCACAGCTGTTTCACATGCAATCAGCAAGGGAAGTGCTGCGATTCGTGCAGAGGCCATCAGCTGATCATGAGCATTACTTACATTACACATGCTGCTGCCTAAGCAAAGCAGGTGTAGGTCTCCACGTCCACCTGAGAGGGGGTGGGGGATGCAGACAGTGACTAATATGTGTCAGGGAGGGATGGGAGGGTAAAACTGAGGCATGGTTGTGTCACACACCTAGCAGCACAGGGCATTAAACCCCTGACGACTATGTAGTGCTAGCACAGTTTGCTGCAATTATGTTGTGGAGCACTCAGAACATATATGTGATGGTGAGTGACATCTGTAACAGGGATACAGTAGCTGTATGGTAGGTGACATACACGTGCCTGTCAGCATGAACAGGTGTCAGCATCAACACAACCACACTCTCACAAGGACACACACACATTGACACATGTGGCTGGACCAGGTGTACAACTCTTCAGTTGTGGGATTGCCACATCACATCACTGTGCAGGTATCCCATGCACCACACAGGTTATACAGGACTGTATGGGTGAAGGGTATGGGAGGGTGTCTGATATCAGTCAGCATGCTGCAGTATGCCCTTGGGGGTTGTGGGGAGTGTGGATGTGAACATCTGCAGCATGCAACACACACACAAGCACACAGGGTGCCACTACTGACATGCATCTGTGCATGTCTGCACAGGTGTGTGGTATTTGACTGCGTCAGATGGCTGTCCACTGCTAGGAGATGGGTGTACCTTGGAATTAGGCCACATGATGGTGGTCTGCATTGTGGCTCAGGGATGTAGTGTCTGCATTTGCCCACACAGGCGGATATTGTATCCCCCATCTGGTTACCTGGGTGACTACTGTGAGTGGGGAATGCTGTGCAATGCTTGTCATGTCTCTGTACCTTCGTGCATGACATGGACTGCATCTGGGATGTGCACACCTCCCACATGCATGTACAGGGACATGTGGAACTGTACCTGGGGTGTCCAGCCCATGTTGTGAACACAGATTATCATCAGATGTACCAGTTCTGCCCACCTGTGGTGGGAGCGGGTAATGGCCAGCAGCTTTACCCTGCACCTACATGGTGTGCATGCTATCAGCATTCCTTGGTGTCAGTGGCATCTGTCCATATGGGCATGTTGTCAGGCATGGTATGTCCATTGTGGGTCACATGTGATAGCACCACAGGTGGTGCAGTTGTCCATTGGAGAACATGGGGGAGGTGCACTGTCTGCACGTATGTGCATATTGGACAGATGGACTGGGTGTCATGCCCTTTGTGGCCCACTGCTGTCACTCCATAGTTACTATTGGTGGCCAATGTGCAGTGTACTACTCACATATTGGCTGTTACCTAGGCATGTGTGTGTGTGTGTGTGTGTGTGTGTGTGTGTGTGTGTGTGTGTGTGTGTATATGAAACATGGGGTGAGAATGTGCTCTGGGTAATACTGGGGTTACTAACTGTGATTGCCTGGCCTTGATGTCACATGTCTGGGTTTGCCTTTGCACCCCAGCCTATCAGCCATATCATATGTATTATCCCTGTACAGTGGACATTGTGATATAAAGTATGACCATCATATAAGAAATATGCAAAACCCAGTCCACATTGTCCACAGGTGTCACACAGTCACAACCACCACTACACAGGATATGGGTTACAAAAACACACTCACACACACCCACTCAAACCTGTCATGTTTGGAAGTAGAACCCCTACCTAACTAGTGTATGACACTACAGCACTACACAGTTATAGTACGCACCATGGATATTACTGGAGTAGTCCTTGCCCAAAAGTGTATTTCACACTGACTGACATCAGCAGGATTGCCAAAGTAGGGCTTTGAAATGACTGCAAGAGACTAGCCTAAAATGCATTGCTCCCTACACAGCCAGTGACACACAATACATCCGGAACTGCCATGTGTGGGGATGGAATCCAACCATGTGTCTAATTCACATTATAGCAGTATGCAGTTACAGCATGCACTATGGAGATTACTGGGCTACAGCCTTCCTAGGGGAGTATTTCTATGTGGGGTGACATCAGGAGCCTTGCCAATGTTGGGTATGTGAAATGTAAGGGGTGTGAGTAACCTAAAAGCATTGCTCGCTACACAGTCAGACATGCACACATACACACACACAGTTGGCAGGTCGGGTCTAGAACTCCCAACTAACTCCTTAATCACACTATGGCCATATGATGTTACAGGACGTGCTATGGAGATAATTCGTTTATGATTGTCTCAGAGGTATATTTCAAGTTGCGTAACATCAGCAGCTGTGCAAAAGGAGGGTATTTGACTTGTAAGGGGTGTGAGTAGCCTAAAAAGCATCACTCTCTACACAGTCAGTGACAGACAGACATGCACACATACACAGATGCCACATTTGGGGTTTGACCTCCTACCTAACTACATTATCACACTATAGCAGTACACAGTTACAGCATGCATTATGGGGATGACTGGGTTACAGCTTTCCCAGGGGAGTATTTCTAGGTGGGCGACATTGGCAGCCTTGCCAAAGTTGGGTATGTGAAATGTAAGGGGTATGAGTAACCTAACAGCATTGCTTGCTACACAGTCAGACATGCACGCTTATACACACAGTTGACAGGTTGGGGACTAAAACTCCCAACTAACTCCTCAATCACATTATGGCGATATGATGTTACGGGATGTGCTATGGAGATTACTCAGCTATAACCATCTCAGAGGTGTATTTCAAGTTGTGTGATATCAGCAGCCTTGCCAAAGGAGGGTATTCGACTTGTAAGGGGTGTGAGTAGCCTAAAAAACATTGTTCTCTACACAGTCAGTGACAGACAGATTTGGACACACAGACTTACACATGCACAGTTGCCACATCTTGGGTTTGACCTCCTACCTAACTACATTATCATACTGCAGCAGCATGCACTTACAACATGCGTTACTGGGATTACTGGGCTACAGTTTTTCCAGGGGAGTATTTCTAGGTGGGTGACATTGGCAGCCTTGCCAAAGTTGGGTATGTGAAATGTAAGGGGTGTGAGTAACCTAAAAGCATTGCACTCTACACAGTCAGTGAGAGGCAGACATGCACACTCACACAGTTGCCATGTCTGGGGTTAGAACTCCTACCTAACTAGACTATCACACTACAGCAGTATGCAGTTATGGGACATGTCACAGAGATTACTGGTCTACTACTCTCCCAAAGGTGTATTTCACATTGGATAACCTCAGCAGGCTAGTCACAGTACCGCTATGGGGTGGCCAGCATGTGCATGGCCCGTACACCATTCATGTAGGGGTAACACGCCACAGGTGGCCACACACAGGGTCATATGTCACTAGTGCATGTCTAGGGCAACTTGCTGACTATGTTTTTGTACAGCCATGTTGCACAGCTGGCACGTGGACCACATAGTCTGTGGTTCTGACAGGTACTGGTCGCTGGTAACTGCAGTGTGTGACATCTGCAACTGATGTGCTTGGGGCCCTTTAGCTGTGTGCTTGGTGGGACAGGCGTGGATGGCTCCTTGTCACGGTCACCCTCTTCCACACATCTATATCCATCTACCTGTGGCGTATTATGGTGTGTTGTCCTTACATATATGTCTGTATTCCTATCCACTGTGTGTGCAAGGCATGAGTGGTGCATACTGACATGTGTCTGCAGTAACTATTGCAACTGCTGGATATGTCTGGTCCACTGGTGTTTGCATACATGGCCTTCATGTGTTTAAGTGTGTGAGCATGCCCAGTGTTGACCTTTCAGTATGTTGATGACTGATATTGCCTTCATTTCTCTAAGTGTGTGAGCATGCCTAGTAAGGCAGTCTGTTATGCATGTGTGGAGCATGTTGGGTGGTTTGTACTGCACAGCTGACCTTTGTGTTGTACACCGACAGTGCTGTGTCTGCAGTGTATCCACCAATCATTTGGCATTGACTGTTGCAACATGTCTGCATAGCGGGGGGTACACCTGACTATTTCTATGTTTCTACACAGGATTGGGGGGGCACACCTGACTGTTACTATATTTCTATGTGAGGTGGGGGGGCACACCTGACAGTTGTACACATTTGCTTAGACTGTACTGGTATGTCTTGTAGTCTGATTCAGTCAGTAGTCTTACCCATCATGCTGGCTATGCCATACCGGTGTACTTCAGTTTTTATCTTTGATTGCATACACATTAGTTTCTGACTTCCTAGCTGTCACAACTGACATCCCACTACCTGGCCTGCTGTGGTCTGTCTGTGTAGGGCTGGGTGGGGGTCACCCATACCCCTCATTCAGAGGCCATAGTATGGCATTTGTTTGTGTTTGTCTACACCTGTCCTGCTGGCTGCGACTGTTGTTGGGTATGTGACCCCCCCTCCTGACTGGCATGTGTGAGTCACTTATCTTGTGGGTGTCCCAGTATTGCAGGTGGTGCTGCAGGGCTGCGTATGTCAGATGCACATAGTACACTGCCTACGCATGGTTAGGCACAGGTAGAGTAATGTTTGGCATCCATTGTACTGTATGTGAGAGTCAGAGAGAGGTGCTATTCCCTGGGTCCCCTCTCATGTCAGTGTATGTGCTATGCATTGCCTCTTTGCCAGGGCCAGGGCATACTGGGCATGCCTCCTTCTGCCTACTGGGGCAGGCTCAGGTTGTTCCTCCTCTGAGTCACTCTGTGCCTGTGCAGGCTGTGGCATTGGTGGAGGGTATATGGCCCTGCCCCTTGCTGCTCCTACTGCAGCTGTTTCTGCAGGATCATATTGTGTAGCATGGCACATACAAGGACAATTTGGGTACTTGTAGTTGGTGAGTACTGCAAGGCTCCACCGGATGTGTCCAGGTACTGGAACCATGACTTGAACATCCCAAACACATGCTCTATTATGATTCTTGTTTGTGCGTGTGCCTCATTATGGAGTTCTTGTTCTGGTGTGTGTGTGTTTCTGATGGGTGTCATCAGCCACGGCTCCAGTGCGTATCCAGCATCCTCCACTATGTGACCATGTGGGATGTCCCCAGTGGAAAATTTCTGGTAGAGCTGCGTCAGATGCCAGATGTGGGAATCGTGATAACTTCCAGGGCAGCCAGCACACACATTCAGTATTATGCCCCGGGCATCACACATGATCTGGCAGTTGATGGAGGGGAAGCCATTGCAGTTGATGTAGACCCTACCCTGATCACCGGGTGGTGCTTTGATTTGTATGTGCATGCAGCCTATTGCACCCACTACCTCAGGGTATTCTGCTATTTGGTGGAAGATACGCATACTGCTGGCCAACACCTCACGGGTGAGGGGGGAGATATACGTGCTCATCGACATGTGCTGCCATGTCATCCAGGAATTGGTGGAGTACCCTGGATGCTGATACCTATGAGATCCCCATCATATCCCCAGTTGGTCTTTGGAAGGTACCTGTAGCTAGTATTCTTAGGCCTACACATACCTTCGTTTCCACTGGGATGGGTTCCCCCTCTGTTAGTTCTGTGTGTCAGGCATGGCTGGCACAGCTCATCAGTCTGCTGTAGGATGTCCCTGTCCACCCTATAGTGCTTCACTATCTCCAGCTCATGTAGCTCTTGGTAGGTTACCCTGGGCCTGTACACTCTTCTCCGTCTCCTCACTGTGGGTTGGTCAGCAGAATTCCCATCCTCACCACCCTCAGCCTCTTCCACAAGTTGTATAATAGCTATTGCAGCCCCTAACATTTTGCTTTTGTGAGTGTTAAAAGTTCCCAGCTTGTTTACACCGGTGGTGTAGGGTGTAGAAAAAACTGGAGGGGTAGGTGTTTGCATAGTTTATAGTGGTGTTCTGGGCTGGTCTGGTCTGCTGCCTATGTAATTGGCTGGTTCTGGTCCATTTCACCTGGTAGTGAACCTAGTACCCCTTGATTAACTTCCTACTGCTGCTTTCCCTTCCCATTGCCCTTCTGATTCATCTCAGGGGTGCGCCGTACAATCGGTGTACTGCAATGTGCACACTGCTGCTATTTCCTGGGTTCACTTCTTTTATCTTCCTGTAGATCCTGTTGCACGGCACTCACACACACTTACACTTTGTTGTACGTGCTGGGCAGGTTTAGACACACCTCCTGCCTTTGCTGTGCTAAGCTGGATGCAACCCCGAGCTACAAGGCTCCAATCTGCTGACAGTATGCCTGACACTCCCACACATGATGTCACCTATCTCCTAGTCTTGCACTCAGCTATTAGTACTCATACACTCTTGGGACCTGCCTCCCATACTGGGGAAAACCGGGATTCACTATCCTTCCCCTCATTTGCATAAAATTGCCTGCTAATGCATAGTTACATGTGTCACACTGTGCTTCCCCCCTCAGCAACCACTACTCACTGGCCAGGTTGTCTTTTGCCTGCCATTGACTTGCATGGTCGAATACTGATTTTAGTTAGACTGTTTTAGGTTTATTTTCTTATTTTCTCGCCGGTCCCGTTTGTGCGTTGCTGCCCTATGCTTCAACGGCCGTGATCAGCTGACATATCATAAAAGTTATATTTTGTACATTTGGCATTGTTTGCAATGCCAATGACCGTCTACTTGGCCATTGGAATGCTTCCTCAGTGATATGCAGCCTTTATTTGGAGCTGTCATAGCTCCATTTTGGAGTTTGGAGTACCGTACTCGGTTACTAACCGAGTACATTTCTGCATATTACAGTAGTCCTGCATGCCCTGATTCCTGCTTCCTGGATGGCAGATTTATCTCATTTGCATGGTTTTCACCTGCAAATGGGTGATTATCATACGGGGGGCTGGGGACGTGCAGCACTAGTGCTACAGCGCTCGCGCACATCAGACCTGCACTTACATGGATCGCTTGGCCGCCATATTGGCAAAATTTCATCTTACACTAATCATGCATGCCGTGCAAGCTTTTGAGAATATGGGGGATTATTTGGATAAAAATATTAAGAGGTGGAGCAGAAGAACTTCTCTGTGTTGTACTAAATAACCTTATTTTTTTGCAAGGCTTACTACAAACAAACTAATTGTGTGTGAGCCATTAACAGATATTTTAAAAATCAACACATGGTTAAGTATTGTACATTTTACAGCTATTTGTAAGTGTTAATAAGTCATTTACATAGATCTTCTTATGGTGTGACAGATCTGGTGGAAGGCTAACAGACAGGAAGAAAAGCATAGGGTCAAATACATAGTCTAGAGGAAAAGTATTTCAGGTGTTCTCTCAAAGAAATTTTTTTACAAAGAATGGAATTATCTCAGATGTCTGTCTTGAGAAGATGAGAAAGAAGAAAGATATCTTCTCTGAGACTGAATGCCCTTTTACATTACAAAGATGCTTCTGGATTTTGTTCTGTGAAGATCTGTAATCATACTGTGAATAATTAAGAATTTTTTTTAAAAAATAATATCAGTACATGGTTGTAAGCAAAAGAAGCCAAAAGGCTTAGCTAGTGGAGTTAGGTTAGTGTTAGGGTGAAAGTGCTCAGGTTAAGAAGGGTTTGTGGTAGGATTACACTCAAGTGAGGTCATATGAACAGCATCTTCTACAAAAAATTAGACATTCAACCTCTCTGCTAAGTGGATATTATTCCAGTCTTGTATGTGTCTAGACATCATATCAGTTCCAGTGATGAATAGAAGTGGTGAGAAGTACCCTTTGCAGAACACAACACACAGCTTTAATGAATTCAACTTAATAAAAAAAAATAACACTGTGTCCGCTTACACCATCACATGACTGTGCAAAGGTTTAAAACTATTCTACTGCCTCACAATCTGAACAGAATCCAGACTGTTCCTCCTGAATCTGATGTTTGTCCATCACTTGAACTCCTCTTTCCAAGCTGACTATTTCAGCTTGTACTTTTCCTAGGAGGCTGTGGAGTGGGATCTGCCTATAAATGAACAGTCCTCTGATTCCCTTTCTTAAAACCAGAGAACATCAAACAACTTGCTCATGCAGTAGTACAGTCACCACCATGCAAGAAATGCTGAAAAGGCCCATTACCATTGCTGCTATAAAACCTGCACAGTGCCTTCAATATATCCAGGAAGAGGAACGACACCTGTAACTAGACCACCATGATGATTTCTGCACTGATTTTCATTACAGGAATAGACTCCAAATCCTCTGAATACAGCAACGTGCTGCTACTCCAGTGTTTGAGACCTTGAATATTGTCCATTTAGATCTGATGCTCATGCCTCACTTGGAGCACATATACATCTTCTCTTGATGGTAGGAGTTGAACTCATCTCACATAGAATCCTCTACCAGATTTTTCCAAAATAGATTAGTTGCTCATTTGGGTCTGCAAGAGCTGTCCAACTTCTGTCCAAGTCAACGCCAAGTGGGGTCAAGTTGATAGTTCTGCTTCTCTCTTCTCCTGTGATCCCAGAAGGGACATCCTGGGTTGGATGCCATAACCTCAGCTGATCAACAACCTTTGGCCAATGTACTCTGGCACTAAGGTACACTTATAAACCTGCCTATATTTAAATGTGGTGTTTGTCATGGACAAACCATGAACTGTAAGAATTCTAATAGCAACCCTTTATTCAGGTTCAGATTGGGAAGGGTATTCACCCATTTATGCCCTTCCAGTAAAGAGGGTGTGAAGGGACAGGTTAACCACATGGGGGATGCAGGAGGAGCTTGCCTTCCCTTGAAAAATATTTTGCTTATATGGTTTTTGTTGAGTAACATTTTGCATACTGTATAAAATCAACAAAGCATTACTTGTGCATGCATTACTGAGTGACATGCATTAAGTTACATTAATTAAATTAATTATTGTAAATTCACGTTAGTAACTGCAGTGGTGATGCTGCAGTAGTGTTGTCGCCTCACAGTAAGACGCTGTCCTGTTCGATTCTCAGTTAGAGCATCTTCTGTGTGGAGACATGCGTAAATGGGCATACCTTCATTGAAGGTTGTGTGTCAGGGCCAGCAACTCGGCATGTAAAAATCTACTGCCAATCATTAGCGGACCAGAGTTCCGCTGTGGTGAATCCTAACCAGGAAAAGCTGAAAGACACAACAACATTGTAAATTCACCGTAGTACTACACTAAGCATGTCATAGATTATTTACACCAACATGAAAACTTTAGTATACATTGAAAAAATATTCTAATTATTCAGCGTTTCGGTCCTCAGAATTCTTTTTAGCTCTGAACAGTCCATCTATTGGATTGATTTCTTCAGCGGTCTACATTTTATGGAGAATTTAACATGTCTACACTGGTTATCTGGTCTTCTTGTTCGACAGTTTTTGCTTGACTACAGCTTCACTTTGAAAGAATGGATGGTTTATGTCACAAAGAGAAAATATACTGCAGTGCAAAACTGTCATAAATATCAATGCGTGGGCATACTGCTTGGTTAGGAAGAAGCAGCACTTTAAGAAGTTAGATGATACGGAAAGGAAAAGGTTACATGTAGCAGATCAACACAGCATAAGAAGAAGAGTGGTGAATGGTGGTTTCGTGCTTCATTGTACAGACTCATGAGAATATATACAACGGAAAGTAATGTGAGCAGCCACTTGCCATGGGCTGCATACTTCAAGGAAAACATTGCAGCACGTGTGAAGTATCAGTCAGAAGGTGCTGGTACTTTACTTGCTTCAAGAAAGGATGGAAAAGGGAGTACAAAGAAGTAGGAAAAGGGCTGTAGGAGGTGGAGGAACAGACATCTGGAGCACAGTAGGTAAGCAAGGCTGGAAAAGCTAGACCACATATTTTATTGTGGGGAAAGGCCTCCATTTTATGTACCTTGTCATAAACAGGGAAAGAAAGTAGGGAAGAAAGACATGAAGAAAGGGGGTAGGCATCAAGGGCAAACTTACATGTAAAAGTACAGACAAATGAGTACATATAAAAGGCGGGAGTCATGAAATACATGTAGGCAAAGAGAGGGTAAACAAATGACTGGAGAACAGGTTGGGTTTCAACCAACAGGAAGACCGGGATTTTCGCCAGGCCAAAAATGTCCGGGCCACCAACTGTACCAGAGCCCAGACAACGAACAACACGAGGAACAAGAGACGGGGAAGGAGGAGATGATCCAAATCCCCAGTTTCGGCCTGGAACCTAGCATTTTAAACAGTTCTAACAGTGACTTTATTGTTTATAATTACACTCTCATTGATATTCATCAAGACATTGTTGACTTTTTTGCTAAGGACTTGTCCTTTGTTCTAGCGCAGCACATGGACATAGGGAAAACACTTGTTGATTTAAAAGTTTTTGTTAGGAAACTCAATTTGAATTCCCTACTTGGCAACGATACTCCAATACTTAACACCTTAAGGGTTTCCAGCACATATAATCCACCCCTTCATCCCATTCTAGCGGTGTTTGAGAAAATGTGTGAGATTGACCTTTGGGCAATAAAGAACCAAATCATGTATGGCAACCAAAGGCATTTTAACAACATCACTATGTTAGAATGGGATTTTCTCCGGTTATTAAGGGACTGTAACATTCGAGTCATGAAACTGGATAAAGGTGGGGGGGTCGTACTGATGGACCACTATAAATATGTGGAATACATGATGGAACATTTGAATACACCTGTATATAAAGAAGTATCTCTCAATGAAATACATGGCGCATATAGAAGGATCAATAACACTTTATATGACCTTCTTCTAGAAGGTTTTATTGACCCTGGCACATATAAATATTTACAGATGGCAGCTCCAAGAATCTCAGCCTTTTTCGGTACACCTAAGTTGCATAAAAGATTACATGCACCACCATTTAGGCCAATTGTAGATGGGAGAGGCTCGGCTACTTATGCATGTGCTAGACTTGTAGACAGCATAATAAAACCTCTTTTAGAACAAGAAGCACATATTTGCAAGGACTCCTGGTCCTTTTTGAAAGACATTAGTGGAGTAGAATACACCACAGATATGGTGTTTCTTACAATAGATATTAAGGACCTTTATACAGTCATACCACAAGTCACAGGACTTAGTTGGGTGAGGGAATTCATGATTGCCAAAAAAGTGGAATAAAACATCATCCACTTAAGTGAAACACTTTTGGAGTTAGTTTTAACAAATAATTTCTTCATTTTTGAGAACAGGTTTTACCTCCAAACATCGGGGGTTGCTATGGGTTCCCCTTGCGGTGGTTCTTTTGCTAATGCTGTATTAGCACATTGGGAAGCGGAACTGCTATTCAAGGAAGTTCTTTTTCAAAAACATGTTTCCTGGTACACTAGGTACCAGGGCGATATTTTTTTGTATTTGGAAGGGGGAGAAAGAACTAATACCTTCATTTATTGAAAGAATATCCAATATGACTGATTTTTTACAGTTTACTTTTAATGTAGCAGACAGCGAGATTAACTATCTTGATATTCTTCTCACAAAAGATACCAATAACCAAAGACTTAAAAGTAACATTTATAGAAAACCTACGTATTCTAACAGTTTGTTACATTTTTCCAGCAGCCACCCCTATTACCAAAAAAGATCTGTCATAAAGGGGCAGTTGGTAAGGGCAGCACACATGGTAACAGATGACCATGATTTTCAAACTGAATGCAGCAAACTAAAAAACATGTTTTCAACAAGGGGTTACCCACTCACTTTAATTAATAAAATCATTTTGGAGGTATCTAATAAGCGTAAAGCAGGTCAGTTCATTCCCCTCCTTTCTACTAACATCACTAATGAGGAGAACTTTAACACGGAAAATACATTAATTTAAGACCCCCCCCCCCCCCCCCCCCCCCCCCCCCCCTAAATGGTTGGATGCCATAACCTCAGTTGATCAACAACCTTTGGCCAATGTACTCTGGCACTAAGGTACACTTATAAACCTGCCTAAATTTAAATGTGTTTTTTGTCATGGACAAACCTTGAACTGTACAAATTCTAATAGCAACCCAACATTCAGGTTCAGATTGGGGAGGGCATTCACCCATTTATGCCCTTCCAGTAAAGAGGGTGTCAAGGAAGAAGTTAACCACATGGAGGATGCAGAAGGAGCTTGCCTTCCCTTGAAAAATATTTTGCTTATATGTTTTTTGTTGAGTAACATTTTGCATACTGTATAAAATTAACAAAGCATTACTTGTGCATGCATTACTGAGTGCATGTATTAAGTTACATTAATTAAATTAATTATTGTAAATTCACCTTGGTAACTATGGTGGTGGCGCTGCGGTAGCATTGTCGCCTCCCAGTAAGATGTTGTCCTGTTCGATTCTCAGCTAGAGCGTCTTCTGTGTGGAGACATGTGTGAATGGGTGTACCTTCGTTGAAGGTTGTGCATCAGGGCTGGCAACTCAGCACGTAAAAATCTACTGCCAATCATTAGCAGACTGGAGTTCCACTGTGGCAACCCCTAACCGGGAAAAGCCGAAAGACACAACAACATTGTAAATTCACCTTAGTACTACACTAAGCATGTCATAAGTTATTTGCACCAACATGAAAACTTTAGTATACATTGAAAAAATATTCTAATTATTCAACGTTTTGATCCTCAGAATTCTTTTTAGCTCTGAACAGTCCATCTATTGCATTGATTTCTTCAGCGGTCTACATTTTATGGAGAATTTAACATGTCTACACTGGTTTCGGGTCTTCTTGTTCGACAGTTTTTGCTTGACTACAGCTTCACTTTGAAAGAATGGATGGTTTATATCACAAAGAAAAAATATACTGCAGTGAAAAACTGTCATAGATATCAATGCAGGGGCATACTGCTTGGTTAGGAAGAAGCAGTACTTTAAGAAGTTAGATGATACGGAAAGGAAAAGGTTAAATGTAGCAGATCAATACAGCATCAGAAGAAGAAGAGTGGTGAATGGTGGTTTCGTGCTTCATTGTACAGACTCATGATAATATATACAATGGAAAGTAGTGTGAGCAGCCACTTGCCATGGGCTGCACACTTCAAGGAAAACATTGCAGCATGTGTGAAGTATCAGTCAGAAGGTGCTGGTACTTTACTTGCTTCATGAAAGGGTGGAATAGGGAGTACAAAGAAGTAGGAAAAGGGCTGTAGGAGGTGGAGGAACAGACATCAGGAGCACAGTAAGGTAAGCAAGGCTGGAAAAGCTAGACCACATATTTTATTGTGGGGAAAGGCCTCCATTTTATGTACATTGTCATAAACAGAGAAAGAAAGTAGGGAAGAAAGACGTGAAGAAAGGGGGTAGGCATCAAGGGCAAACTCACTTGTAAAAGTACAGTCAAATGAGTACATATAAAAGGCAGGAGTCATGAAATACATGTAGGCAAAGAGAGGGTAAACAAATGACTGGAGAACAGGTTGGGTTGCAGGCAAAGTGCCAACTGTTGCTTGGTCTAGAGGGATCTTACTATGATCCAGTAAATTGTAGTGTTGAGTTTGACTGGTCAGTGCCAAGGGTCACAGATATGCCTCTGGAGGTATGATGACATTTACCAGACAGTCCAGCAAGACTGATATCCATTGCAAGAGGGGTTGTTACATGGCAACCCAGCCCAGTGTGCTATCATTCAGTCAACCATTACCTCTGCCACATGCACTGGCTCGGGATGGGCTGAGGCAGGGGAATGGGATAGGCTACTTTCCTGGGATGGGATGGAACTCTCCCATGGTGAAGCACTCCCACCCTGTGCTATTTTACCTCCTCTTCAGCTTCAGCTGGGGCTGGAGCAGAAAGTGTCTGACATGCCTGAAGCTTAGTGTGACCATTTCGACCTACACAAGGAGACACAAAGGGAGAAGTGTCACTGCTGAGAATAGCTGTAAGTGGTACACAGTGCATAATACAGATGTGGAAATAAGTTGCCACTATCCTTGCTTTTCAACTAGTTTCTGCTACCTCCTGCTGTAGCTGGAAGCATTGTCCTCTCTCTCTGCTCATGCTGAAAGACAAAAGGTACATGTATTCCATTACATATCACATACATACAGGCATGACTGAGGTGAAGATTATAAAGCAAAAATGCAAAACTAAAGCAGGGCATATACATCCAAGCAGCCAGGAGCCTAAAATTATGGTTTCAGCCACAGAAAGATCTTGTACTGCTATTTGTATTTGAAGGGAAGCAGAAGCAGGACAGGGTGACCAAAGTTAGGACAGCAATCTGTATTCCTACATGTTGATACAACAGAGCAAAAACAGCTATACTATCACATATATGTGCAATTTATTAGAAGCAATGAGTACAGCCATGTGCTTTGCCCCATAAAATGACACAGTGACAGAATAATACAGCTGTCAACAATGTCACAAACTACACTTAAAGATATGAATGTGGGATGATGAAATAAGAAAGAAAAACAGATAAGTATTGCTGGAAATGAATTCATCCTCAAGTCTTGGTGAGCACCTTCATTTGGTGGACCCGGCTTTCACAAAATCTCACAAGAAGATGCTATATAGACTGTATTTCATATAGCTTATATCACGGAGAGAGGTAGCTTACACAATTAAAAAAAGACAGTTGGGTGCACAGATCGCAAGGGTGTAGGGAGTGAAGGGGTGCTGGACCTCCACCAGGATAAAAAAGTGCTTAATCCTGGTGTATGCACTGGTGCCAGGACTAGAAAAATAGCAGTGTAGAATCCTTAAGACATGGAAACATTCCTACAATGGGGTTAGGCCAGGCTTGGTGGAGGGGATGCCCCACCCCCATTGTAGAAGGAAGTAATACTCCATAGAAATCATGAAAACTGACAGGCCAAAGATGACAGAGTGCACTACTGAAGATGAAGTAATCATGTATTATTACTATTATGCAAGAAGCCCAGAATTTTCACATAGAAGATATTCAGAGGGATTAAGAAAGAAATTAGAGGAAAGAAAAATATTTGCACAAGAAAACCTGTTAAAAGCTTAAAAAGAAAAATTGTGTTCATTGATACAACAGACCCAAGCAAAACATTACTTAGATGAAGAAACTTTGGAGTGCCTGGCAAAAGAAGCAAAATAAGAAGGGCAAAAATATAAAGGACAAAACCCATAGATTGTTTAAAGGTATAAAATAGAAACATGACCATGGCAAAGAAAAGAGATCTGATATGGTGCATTATTTATGCAAAGGAGAAAGCCAAACTAATCCAAAAAAAAAAAAAAAAAAAACAGCTCCAAAGATATCTGAAGAGAAATACAGGCAAAGGGATCTAGACATGGAACATTTCACAATACAAAAAATAAGAAAGCAAAGAGGAAATGTACAACAGAGAATTAGTAAGTAGAAATTAAACAAATAGAAACTGAAACTGAAATCATGGATTATCTGCAAAGTGAAGGATTAGTGTGAAAAATCGTGCATAGGTAATGTTATAGATGCCATAGCATTATGGAACAATGAGTCCCCAGATTAAGGAACAGCAAGTGTAGTGGAAGGTACTTGAAGAAAAGGTATGGAAATGGAAAAGAAAAAGAGATTTGGGATTATGCAAAATTTATGCAGAGGTGAAAGCAAAACTAATCAATGAAAAAACAGCACCAAAGATAGTTGAACAGAAATACAGGCAAAGACACTCAGCCATGGAAAATTTCACAATACAAAAAATAATAAAACAAAGGTGGGGTTTAGAAAAGTGGATTTGCAAGGAAGAAGTTGAAGAAATAGAGATTGAATTTATGGATTATTTGCTTAGTCAAGGATTTACTGCAAGGAATCCGACACAGGTAATGTCATAGTATGATGGAATAATGAGTCCACAGATTAAAGAGAAACATGTGGAGCAGGAGACCAGCTTAAGAATTGCCAAATGATGATGCTCAATTTGTAGAAGACCAGTAAAAAGTTCAATTGGACATACACAGCAAGGGAAGGAGCAGGACACAGTAGCAACTGTAACGCAGGCAATGTTGAGAAGTGATGGGCCAATGAATACCTATATGAAGGAGTAGTAGATGAAGCAGGGTACATCTAAAGAGGATATGCCACAGCAAGATGTTCTGAAACCTTTTGTAGAATGCTAGCAGTAAATGCAGAGCACAGAATGTGCTCTCAGTCAAGGAAAATCTGATCTAATGGAAGAGATGCTTGATTTAATAGAGATGGATAGATATATTAAGATCAATGAACAGAAAGTAAATAACACTCAAAGTGTTAGTGTAAAACAGATGAACACAGTAATTAGGACCAGTAAGAGAAATTCTTGTGATGTAACAGATATAAATAGGATATATTACTATCCAGCTACATTAATAACATATAAAATCTTACCACAGAAACATACAGCAATAAGGGAAGAAACAAAATGCTACCATGGAAGCATCTAATAGAGACAACTATAAAGCAATTAAGACAAGAAGTAAAAAACAATGCATAGTCTCAAAACAGTCTAAGATCTATCATACAATATTGCAAGTAATAAACTAAAAATATCAGCACAGGCTGAAAAACATAGATGCTATACATATAAATAAGCAATTAATTGATGATCCAAACATTTTTATAGAAAACTTAGAAACAGGGCAAGGGAATAGAAACAACACCAAGAAAAGAAGAAATACACACATTTTGGAGAAATATTTGCAAACACCCTATGGAACATAATTCATAGGTTCGTACTAAGCTAACTTCCCTTGTGAGCCATTTTAAGCCTAGCCAATTATACCTTGTGAGACTCAAACCCAGCACCTTGTGTTTGTAAGGCAAGCACCTTAACCATTAGGCCACTCTCCCAACCAATTTTAGTATTAGGCTAACTGCCCCTGTGAGCCATTTTAAGCCTAGCCAGTTATCCCTTTTGAGACTCAAACCCTGCACCTTGTGCTTGTAAGGCAAACACCTTAGCCATTAAGCCACCCACCCAAGTGGAGAAACAGTAAGGAGTTCTAATTCAGAGGCTATGAAATGGAATGAAGTAACAACCTGAGACATTGCAATAAAAGTAGCCCAAGTTGTTGTTTCACATATGTCATCCATGGATGCTGGAGACTGAAAAACTGAAGAAATTGCCATGGATCTTGCTGAATGAGCCCATAACGGTTGTGGTATGGTGATATCAAATTTGTTATAAATAAGTGAAATACAATCAGTCGGCCATCTTAATAAAGTTACTTTGGCAACTGGTTCTCCCAATTTCAATTCTTGAGAAGAAACAAACAGTTGATCAGTTTTTCTGTGTCTTTTGTTCTATTTAGGTAAAAATGCAATTGTCTGTGAACATCCAATAAATGTAACATGTATTTGCTCTTGTTAGCAAATTTAGGAAAGAAAAACTGCAAATTAATAGACATATTGATATTAAATGTTGACACCACCTTGAGAAGAAAAGATACATTGGTTCATAAAGTAACTTTGTCTTTGTGAAAGATCAAGTATGTAGGTTTTGAAGGCAAAGCTTACATTTCTGAAATTTGTCTAGCAGAAGAAGAATAGCTACCAGAAATACCACCTTCCAAGAAAGACATTTAAGATCACACAGCTGCTGATTCAAAAGGGGGATGGATAAGTGCCTGCAGTACCAAATTAAGATCCCATGGAGGAGTAGGGTCTTTAAAAGAAGGCCTTAAAAGAAGAGTGTGCAACTTATGAGACGTGACAGAGGAGCCCTCAATCCAATTTGAAATTTTGATATCGCTAATAATTGAAATTTAATTGTTGAAGAACTAGCTCCTCTTTAAAAATATGGGCCACAAGTTTTGGGATTTTATGTTTTGCAGCTGAAAAAGGTTAAACAAGATTTTGGCATCTATCAATTTAACCAGTAAACTCCACAGAACAACAAAAAGGCGAGTAGAAACGCAAACGGAGACAGCTTTAAAGTAGATATAAAATTTAATAATTCCAAATAGACGTAAGCGCTTTTGGCCGACAAATGTCTGATGAAGGCTGGACATTGGTTCGGCCGAAAGCGCTTACGTCTATTTGGAATTATTAAATTTTATATCTACTTTAAAGCTGTCTCCGTTTTCAACATCTATATCAGATCGAATGTTTAGTTAAGCGAATAACGAAACGACCACTAATAATCGCACACACAAAACATCGAACAGCAGTTTCCACTCAGGGAAACAATGCTGTTGCCCAACAAAAAATAAGTAAACACAAAGTGGGGGGCTTCATCCCCAAACCCCCCGATGTGGGGGACTGTGAACACCCACACCCCCCCTAACTAAATATACCAACTCCAAGATCACTCCACATAGAAGAAAGGGCAAACTCCAGGTAACTGCCAAACGACTTGTTTCCCTGAGTGGAAACTGCCGTTCGCGGTTTTGTGTGTTCGATTATTAGTGATTGACGTTTAGTTATTCGATTAACTAAACATTCAGTCAACTAATATAGACCCCGATTTTGATGCGCCCAGCACACAAACCTCACCCATTTATTGGAATAGAGTTTGAATGTTGAAGGTTTATGGGAAGATAAGAGTATACATCAGACAGGGGAAGAGAGAGCATAGGTTGTTTGGCTATTAATGGAATTGGAGAAGCCAGGCTGTCAGCCTGAGGTTCAGTATGTCTGGATGGATCATGCCTGTCAGGTGAGAGGAGATCTGGAGTCAGATCCAGATCTAAGGTTGGTGAAGTAAGTGAGGCTAAAGGAAGGGTAACCAAATCTGTTCAGGCCAATAGGGTGCAATGAGGATAACTTTGCTCTTCAACATGGCAGCTTTTTGTAGGAATTTTGGAATAAGTGGGATTGGTAGATAAGCATAAAGTAGACCAGGGACCAATTGTGAATTGCAGCATCCCTCACTGATTCCCCTTATGGGGGATTAGGGCAAAGTAGCTGCTGTATTTGTTGTTTAGGGGAGTCATAAATAGATCACAGAAAGGCTGGCCACACTGATGGAAAATCATTTCTGTAATGTTCTTGTTGATAGGCCACTTGTGCAGTAGAAGAATGCACCTGCTCAGCTTGTCTGATATCACACTGGACTTCCCCAGAATGTGCATTGCTATGAGAAAGGGGTTGGATGAGATCACCCATTGGCACACTCTGAGTGCTTCCTGACACAAGGGGTAAGATCTGGTCCCTACTTGTTTGTTGATGTACTAAATTACAGACATGTTGTCCATTTGAAATGCAATTGTCCCCAAGAGGAGAGCATCTCAAAGGGCCTGCAATGCTAAAATCACTGCTTTCATTTCTAGGACATTGATATGCAAGTTGACATCTTGGGGGACCAAGTGCCTTGGACTGTTTTCCCTAGATAATGTCCCCTTTCACCCCAACTGGGAAGTGTCCATGCTCGCTATGGTCTTGGGCTTGAGGAGAAATGAATGGATAGTCTCGTAGAACCCGATATACCTGAATCCACCACCTGAGATCTCTCTTGCATATCTGAGTGATACATATCAGGGTTAACATGGTTCATAGGTTCATAGGTTCATAGGTTCATACTAGGCTATCTGCCCGAGGGCATTTACAAGCCTAGCCCATAGTTTTGTGGCTTACGCCACCCCTTTAGTATGGGGAACTATACCCATTATTTTGCTGTGCCTCTGTCGAGCAGTGACACTGAGATAATCCCTGGGGTATATCTGCGATCTCCCATCCATTGGTCAAGATTTCTCTTGAACAAGGCCAGCGAGGTGCTCTGCCTCACATATACCGGGATTTTATTCCACAGCATAGGGAGTCTTTGGGTGATGAATCTATCCCTCCAGCACATCCTATTAATAGCCGTGTCGAGGTTTAAGTCCACGCCCTTGTGGCTCTGACGGATCTAGATTTTTTGAGGTGAAGCATATTCATCAAATCTGGGTTTGACATGGCCTTGTATGTTAGGCAAAGGTCACCTCTGAGCAAGCGGTGGCGACTGAATAGAGCTGGAGTTCTTTCAGTCGGGCAGCATAGGACAGATGTTTGAGACCCTTTATCCTTTTGGTGAGGAACTTTTGTGGCCTCTCCAGCTGCTGCAAGTGTCGGGTCAGATACATTCGAATGGGGCATTGTACTCAATCATTGGTCTGATGAGTGATGAGTATAGGAGACTATGACCTCCCTTGATCTAGATGAGAATCCCTTCATGATAAGGTGGGCAATGTAGAAGGTCTTCCTAACTACTTTAGCTACATGGGTGTTGAATGACAGACTACTATCAACCTGGGTCCCCAGGTCCCTGATAACTTCTTCTGTGCTCAGTGGATTGCCACCTATTTGGTAGCTAGGGGTAACCTTGTTTTTCCCGAAGGGTATGACTATGCATTTTTTGGCATTTAACTTTAGGCCATGGCTCTGGCACCAGTTATCCGTTTCTGTGAGACCCTTCTGAAGGATATCTGTGTCAGATGTGTTTTCTACTATGGCGCCCAGTTTGCAGTCATCTGCAAACTTTGTCAGCCATAACCCTCCTGTGTTTGCTTGTACTTCGGAAAAGTAGATGCCAAACAAGAGTGGGCCCAGGACTGAGCCCTGTGGTACACCACTTGTGGCAGGCTTTGAGTCTGACATGGCGCCAGCAACTCTGACCCTGTGGGTTCTGTCACTCAGCCAGTTTGCAACCCATCTTGTGATGTATGGGTTAACATTTAAGCTGATGAGTTTTTCAATGATACCCGAGTGGGGTATTGTATCGAAGGCCTTCGCCAGATCGAGGTAGGCTGTATGGACTGCCTTTCCCTCATCAATGGCTTTGGTGACTGTTTCGAAAAAGTCAACCAAGTTTAGAAGGCATGATCTGCCTTTGACAAAGCCAAACTGGGATGGATCCAAAGTCTGCAAATTCCCTATGTCTTTATTTATGAGGTCCATTATGATCCTCTCCATGGCTTTGCAGATAAGGCTTGTCAAGCTAATGGGCGGTAATTTCCAGGGTCGGTGGAGGCACCGCCTTTGTGAAGTGGGACCACAGTTGCAGTCGCCACTCCTGGAGTGCGTATCCAGAGGTAAGACTATGATTAAACAGCTGTCCTAGCTGTGGGTTTAATTCCTCGTTGAGTTCGTGGAGCACACAGCCGGGGACACCATCAGGTCCCATGGATGCTGTGTTTTGCTTTGGAGAGAGCAGTTCTCACTTGGGCGTTGGAGATGTTTGGGGGCTGCAATCGCTTGGTATAGATATCTCTCCTTTTGGGGGAGGCGAGAAGTTTGCACTGAACCTGTCAGCCAGTATGTTGGCAATGTCTGTAGGATCAGTAATCTTCACATCATTTTGAACTAGTTCTGAGCATATCTGGGAGTTTCCTCCCAGGTTTCTAACATAGCTAAAGAAGGCCTTATGATTGTCTTTTGAGTCTTTAGCTATTTTTCTCTCAAAATTTGCTTTGGATGATTTTATGAGAGCTCTTAGATTTTACTTATAGTGATCAAGGGTGTCTTACCTTTTAAGGATTTTGCTCTATCTTGTAGTAGCTTCCTCCTTTTGTTGTAGAGTTTGTTTATGGCTGGGGTCCACCAGACTGGACGCTTGCCTTTGGTACAAAGAGTCTTTGTTTTGCTTGGGATTGCCTTATCCATGCAGTCCTGCAGGTGCTGGTAGAAGGCATTTGTAAGTGATTCAGCGGCTTGAGTACTGTTTTCCGACGGCTCGGGGGCCTTAAAGGAGACCACACTAGTCTTTAGAAGTGTGAAGTCGGCTTTCGAGAAGTTCTTTACTGTGGTCTTTTTAATTTCAGGTGGGGGTGGGATGAGGACCTCCAGTGAGATTAGTTTGTGATCTGATCTCACCAGTGAGGGGTATACTTCGGTGTTGAACATTGTGCTCCCATGTTCATGATGATGAGATCAAGTATGTTTTCTCCTCTTGTGGGGATGGTGACTAGTTGTTCCATGGCATTTGAGTTTATGAATTCCAGGAACTTTTGGGCTAGGGTGTTTGGGCTTGAGTAGTGTTCCCAGTCTATATTAGGGTAATTGAAGTCACCTAGTATGATGGTGTTTGGTGATACATTTATCCCCTCTAGTGTTTTCAGGAAGGCCATGTGAGGTTCCTGAGTTTGTGAGGGTGGCCTGTAACATGCTACAATTTGCAGAGCAGTCTTGCCTATGGTTAATTGCACCTGGATGGTCTCCGATGCATCGTGCGTTGCCACCAGTCTTGAGGTGTGGGTGTCCTTGATGAATATGGATACCCCCCTCCTTTCTTGGTATTGTCTGGATTTTGGGGCGGAGCATGATAAGAGGTAAAACCTGATAGTGCTGGGGTGCTCTCAGGAGCCTTGAACCAGGTTTCTGTCACTGCACAGACATCGATGTTCTCCATACTGAGAAGGGCCTCGAGTGTGTGCATTTTGAGATTTAGACTTCTGGCATTGAGCAGCATTACTCTTAGTTTTTTTTCCTTTTTTGTGTTCTAGGGTGGTAGGTTTAGAATTTGAGCCTTGCCTAAAAAAGGCACTATGGGGGTGGCAAGAGCCTTTGCCAGTATCCGGAATCCCAGGGGTGACAGGTGCAAGCCGTCCCTTGCGAAGCAGCGTGGCTTGTCCAGCATGTCATCCCAGGCAGACAGACATTGGATCCCCTTTGAATGACACCAGAGTTTAAGCCAATTGTTAAAGCTGATCATCTTATCTCTGTATTGTGGCATCATTCTTGGTGAAGGTAGGATACTGCTCAAGGTCAGGGTCATACCTGCCTGGGCTACATAATCAGAGAGCTCCTCAATGTCTCTTTTCATGTAGTCCAAGGAGGTACGTCTCAGGTCGTTTACACCAGCGTGGACAATGACTGAGTTGTATTTGTACCTGCTGTTGAGAGACCTGAGTGCTTGCGTTATGTGGCGGATTCTAGCACCCGACAGGCAGCTTACTGTGACCTTCTCCTTACTCAGTCTGGTGGCGGGACGTCAGTGTGTCTGACTATGGAGTCACCAATGACTAGTGTGTCTGGCATTGTGTTTGGCCTTAAGGGCTGTGACTGTTTGACACTCTGACTGTGAGGTCTATGTGTTGCAGGTGTTGTGTTCTGAGGTGGTGGTTGTTTGGGTGTCTGCTTTGGTGGCCTCTGCTGTTTTGGTAAATTTTTGATCAGAGCCGAGTATGTCTTTGTGTGTTTATGTGTATGATTTGAGGTTGTGATGGTACTATGTGAGACTGGGTCTATAGTGTGTGTGGTAACCTTCTCCTCCTGACTGGTCTTGCCAGTCCTATGTTGAAGAGCTCAGCCTCAGTTTGGCCATATAGTTGCATCTCTCGCATGTATTTGTGTTTTGTGGGAGGAGGAGAGGGTTGTCTGTGTACATGAGGCAATTGTAACATTACCTCAATATTCCCAGGTTCACCAGCTGAGCAGGAGAGGACACTAGCAACTGATCCCTCGACATGCTAGAAGGACTAGACAAAAAACTTTAAAAGAGATTCCGGGGACGTGGGTGACCGAGAAATGGGGGTTTGCCTTTTGGGGTGCTATCTATAAGAGTGCCGTATCAAGGTAATAAGTACTGTAGGAGCAAGTGCTAGGTTTAACAGATAGAGAAAAGTCTACTTGGAGTCAAGTAGAGATGATCTTTTAGGTATTAGAGAAAGTGCTAGTAACAGGGATGCTTAAAGGTAAGATTGAAAAGAATGCACTCTGCAGTGTGCACTAGAGAAGTTAGATATGAAAGTAGGTAACTTGAGTTTTACCTGTTTAAACAGTTAAGGTTTAGTGGAGAGTTATTATTTTAAAACAGTAAGATGGACTGAAAGGGGTGGTTACTTTTGTATTTTGGTACTATTAAATACTGTAGGATGGCCAATAAATTTAAATAATTGAAGAGGTGGGATTTCAAAAGTGATGGTTTTGTGATTACTCACATAAGCCAGTGAAAGTAGAGAGAAATGAGATATATGGTCAGATTAACATAAGAGGCGGGCAACTAGAAAGACAGTGCTATTTAACAAGACAACTTAAATGGGTGGGAGGGAGGGAAAAAATTCTGCCTGACTCAGAACAGAGAGAGCTGTGGTCTCTTTTGAAGTTTTAATATGCTGTTAAAACAGAATGCAAGCAAAACACAAGGTAAAGAAAACAAACTACAGTATTCAAAATATAGAAAGGCAATACAGAAATACAAAAAATAACAGCAAACTAACCTTTCCTTCACAGCAAAGTGTAGCAGAGTCTGGATGAGCCTTTCTGGTAAATGGGTTGATAAAATATTGACCATTGAATGGCTAGCATCCACTGTTGAATCCTCATGTAAAATCTGGTTAAAGGTACTAGTGTTATTGCCACTGCCATTGATCCTAGAGCCTGAAGGACCAAGCAGGCTGAAATCTTGGTACTGCAGATTATTTTCCTGACCTGTGTTCTTAAAGTCTGAACTCTTAGAGGAGGCAGTGAAGCTATCATCGATTTTGTGTTGATTAGTGCTCCTATCAATTTCAAATTTTGAGTAGGTACCAAATGAGACTTTTCATAGTTTATGGTTATCCACAGATGAGAGCATGTTTGGAGAACCTGATCTCTTGCCTCTATTATTTGATGCCTGGTCAGGGCATTAATGAGCTAGTCAGCTAGATATTGAAACCACCCAAATCCTTGCAATCTCAAGTGAGCTGCTACTATTGCCATACATTTGGTGAACAGCCTGGGGGCTGTGGTGAGACCAAAGGGCAGAACTCTGAATTGGCAATGACTGGCACCCAGCCAGAAGTGTAAGTACCTTCTGGATCATCTGTTCATCTTTATTGATAGTATGCATCCTGAAAGTCTATTGAGCACATCCAGTCATCCTTGCCCAGAAAAGGGAGAATGGATTGAACCATGACCATCCAAAACCTGGTGCATCAAACTGATTTGTTTAAGTTGCTGAGATCCACCATTGGTCTCTAGTCCCCTGTTTTCTTTGGCACTAAAAAGACCCTTGAGTAAGTTCTGGATTCTGTCTGGTCTAGTGGGACCTCTTGGGTGGCTAACTTTTTCTAGCAGTTTTTGTATTTGAAATGCTGCTTGTTCCCTATGACTAGGTGGAACATCAGGAATTTTTATTCAGATTGGAGGAGGAAGGAAAAAGGGGATTATGTAATCTCTGGAAATAATCCTCTGCACCCAAATATATTTTGTTAAGTCTAGCCAAGCTCTCTGGTGCAGGGACAATTGACCACAAATTGCCTCCAGAGGAGGGCAATCAGGCTTCCTTTCAGGAGCACTGGTAGGGTCTATCAAAGAAAGAAAGAATTTCTGAACCCATGGTTTTGCAGGCCTTCTCTGCCACAGGGGCAGCATCAACCATTAGAATTCCACCTCTACCCCTGGGGGAACTTTCTCCACGTGTGTCCTGGAAAGGACCCTGGGATTTCTTGAACCACATTGTTTGACCAACTCATTGATTCCTAGAAAAGGATCTTTGAGGGGTTGAAAAACATATGCCCATGGCAGACAGGGTCTTTCCATCCTTCTCACACCTGGATTATGTGCCCTTTACTTTGGTGCCAAACAACAAAGTGCTGTGAAAAGAAGCATTCATGAGTAAAGACTTGAAGGGCTCCGCAAAATCACATAAGCACATCCAGCCATGCCTGCTGATGGAAATGGCTGAACCTGCTTCCCTTGAGGTTCCTTCAGCTATGTTCAAAATGAGCCTGATGGAAAAATTCAAAACAGATTGCAGGGTAGCCAACTGAGAAGTCACGAATGATTGGACCTCTTCAGAAATGGATCCTGAGAGGATATTTGAGAGTTCCTTAATCAAATCCCTCTGAAGTCTTGTAAAATGTGACAAATAATTCAGTCATCTTAAGGCAAAGGTTGATGAAGCATAGACATGCTTTCCAAACCTGTCCATCACTCTCAACTCCCTGTTGGGGTGGTGAACAGTGAAAGTCTCCTCAGCAAGCTCCTTTTTGGTGGCCACCACCATGACCATGGCATCAAAGAGTACCCCTTTTCCTCAAAACTGTCTGTCTGCATGTGGTGCCATAATCTTATTTGGTCTTCAAGGTATTGGTTCAACTGTCTCGTGTACCTTCCACACCTGCCAAGAGACCAAATCATTCAGCTCATGGCAGGCAGAGGCACCCAGGAGATAGACAGGCCAGTACCAAAAGCCTCCTGGGATAGAGACTTCTCAGGCAAAGGGCTGCTGGGTGCCCAGTCCTTTCTCTGCTTTAAGATTTCAAGGATGTCTCCAAAAGAGACATCTTCGGGAGGTGATCTTGGGGACCCATCACCTTCATTGAAGTCTGTATCTTCTGTGATAGATGCCTCTGAGGAATCCAAGTGCTTCATCTTGCATATTTTCTTCTTAGTGGGATGCTCTGGGGAGGTGTCAGAAGAAATCAAGATATCCTGTGGGGAAATCTGGGGCTCTTCTACTGGCTGTCCCTGTAGAAGAGAGTGGCAAGGCTCTGTGCGCAGAGACATCAAGGCTGCTGACTGGAGATCCGAGGGGGTTGGATCCATCTGTTCTGCCAAGGCAGACAAAACTCTCTTCATAGCCTTAAAGGCAGAACACCCCAGACAGGAAGAAGACCTTGGATCCGAAAATACAAACTTTTGGACCATTATCCCCTCCTGCTTCAAAGGCAATATCCCCGAGACAGAAGTCAGAGTTGACCTGACCCATGCTGAGGCTCCAAGGCACAGAGACAGCTCCAACAACTGCGGAGTTAACTGCAACATCTCGGACCCAACAGGGAAGTTTTGACTTCAACCGATCTCCGGATCTGACTGAACCAGAGTATTCAGAGTAGGCCTCAGATCTGAAGATATTGCTATCTTCAGATCTGACCCAGATGGAGCTGGATGGCTCAGATCCAAGGAATCCAAGGCCATGTAAGTAGTCAAATGAGGAATTTGTAGTGGTAGTGTGGATGAAGGATGGACCTCCTGACCTGAAGGGGTAGGAGCCGGTAGGACACCCATTTGGTTCTGCACCAAGAGAATCTTCCACACCACTCTTTCCACATCTTCTTCAGTAAAACTCCTAGAAGAATGAGTTGAAACCAAGGATGGGGACCTGAGTGTCTCCAATAAGGGTGAAGGTACTCTCAAGGGAACAGGTTCTACAGATGGAAAGTACTCTGTTCTAGGTAAGCAAATTACTGAAGAAGTAGAGGGGTCTGATTCTTTTCTTATCGGCTCTGTGGGCATCGGATCCAGTGTTTTCTGCTTTTTGTTTCTTGGATCCGATGATAAAGTCAGACCCATTGTGGCCTTTTTCTTAGAAGACACTGAGACTGTTGACTTTGGAGAAGAAATTTCAGGCCATTTGGATTTTGGAGATTGTTCTCCTGATATACTTTCAGTAAAAGCTGAGGGAAGCAATCCTTTCAGAGTAAGTTTATTTTTGTGCTCATTTAGTGCTCTGGGAGTAAAACCATGGCAGATCAAGCATCTTCCTGAAGATGCAATTGTCCCGGGCAATAAACACATAAAGTGTGGGCATCTGACATTGGAATTTTATGCCCACACTTTTTGTATTTTTTGAACTTCACAGGGTTCTTGTCCACCATATCATGACAAAAAAAAACAGTTAACAACAGTGAAATTAAGACTAAAGACTTTTTTAGTTAGTAAAAGGGAAACAGGAAGAAGCATTACCAATAGCAAATACAGAAAGCTATATGAAGTGTAGAGAGAAATTTAAATAGTAACAATAGTAATTAAGATGTATGCAAGCACACAGAGAAAAGAAAGGGATAAGATAAATACTAGAAGTAGTATTTAGAGAATAACAACTGTACAGAAAGGCAGGGGAGGACCAGCAAAGCTAGAAAATGTAAAGAAATAAAGTTTAGGTTTTAGAAAAAAATAATGAAAAAGCATTTATCCGAGAGTCGCTAGAGAGTAACGGTCACCTTGTCTTTCTCATAAAATGACAAATGAGATCTGAGGTACTTGGGGTTGGTGGATTATGTGTAAGGGAGAAGCTTGAGAGTTTTAGGTTGTCACAAGCTTTAGCAACGGCTGAGTCATATCTGAGGGACTGGATCCAAACCCATCTGTTCAGAATAGAATGAAAATTGACAACATCAGATCAAAAGTTCATCTTTTCTAATAATGATGGTCTGCTACAAATACTTGGAACCTATGGGCAATGCCTATAAGGAAGTTGAAATACCCACCAGCCTGGGCAGTACAACATATGGGATACAGTGGCCCAATGTGACATGCCCTGGATCAGCAAAAGTTTGCAATACTACAATGTTAGTTTCAACAAAACAATAAGGTGGGCCTTACAGAAAGAATGCAACAAAGCAGCATAAAGGACTTCAACCAGAGGGTGCACCTCTCAGTGGAACCATAATTGGTGATGTGTCATCCTTGGCACCCCTGAATGTAGATAATGACAGAAGGAGAGCCATACTCTGATGTGTGGTCATGGGTACTGAGAGTAGACAGACACCATGTATCTCACATGGAGACCAGACAGTTTAATAGCCATACTGCATATGTTATACAGAGACATCACCCAAACTGACATTATGGAGCACACACTGACTATTTATGTGCTCTATAGACAACTGTTTAGAGTCAGAGGACTACCTTCAGAAGTGCCCAATAACTGGCAGCAGGCATCTATTTGTCATTTGCACAAACACCACAAGTTATCACAGTTTGGAAAGTAGGCAGTGTCGATCTGATATTTCTTGTACTGTGTATTCTAAGGGCCAGCCACTGCTGCAGTAATAAATGTGGAGACTGGTACAGGACAATAAGCTGAGGTCAGCATCTACAAAGGGTCTGATGTTTTAGTGACTGTTTTATGTAATATATTTAAATAATACACATTTAATGTTTGAATCTTAGGGATTTCTCTCATAAATAGTGTCAGGTGGCAACTCTGTTTTGGATTTACAACATGCCACAGCTTGTGTACACTTACACAGCAGGAATGCTTCTGTTGGGAAAGATGGATTGCAGGATGATTTTGTGAGGGCCACATCTGTTATGATTTACATTTTAATGGTAACTGTGTTCCATGTTGGTCATTGCTTTTGGAATATGAGCTAGTACATTTATTTCAATAAATGAGCCTTTGGGTGGTTATTTGCTTTAGATTGGCTTTTAGTTGCTTACCTGTCTACTGGTTTTAGATAATAGAAATGAGCTGATGCTATTTATTACATGTTATTAATGGTGGAAGGTTGCATGTGTGGGGAAATGATTGCAGGTGTGTGGAAATGTTGAGTGTGGGGAGGCAGTTATATTTAGTTGGGTCTAGTTTTGCAGCCAATCTGTCCTGTATGGTGGTTCTGTAGTTGTTGTGATTTTCTCGGTCAGGTGGGAGATGAAAGCCTTGCAGTTTAATAGATCTTGTTGCCAAGAGGAGCTGTAGTGTGTGAAATGTGTAAACATTTATGAACCCCCTCAGCAGTATTTCATTCTCCTTTACAGAGGATTATTTTTAGTAGGTTAGGCACAGCTCTACTGAAGGTTTTCAGCATGTCAAGGGTTTACATTCTAAAACTCCAAAGTAGTATAGCATCCAGGATACAGGGTGTTTAGCACATTTTGGAGTTCTGGATTTCCAATAGCTGTCAAACATTTTTTTTTTACTTGTACTAACTCTCCCTATTTTGTAAGTTCCACCATGGTCCAGACTTGTAAGGATAGGTGGCTTCATCCATCTCAAGAGGCACAAGGTTTGCTTTCTGACTTAGAGGCTGCACAGTCAGTACAGCAAGGGAAGAACTCCAGGAAGAGACCAGAGGAGAATTCTGAAGAACTGACAGGTGATGGACCTGTGCTGTCAAGAAGGTTAGAAAGAAAAATAAAAGAGATACTTCAGGTACAAAGGTCATCCCTCCACTCCTGTCAGAAGCAGCATCAGAAATGGAAAAAAATGACTTGGGGGGACCAGAGGCAGGGCTGAGTGGCAGAGAACAGACCACTGAGGAATATTTGGATGAGGTTATCAATTCATTGCCAGAAGAGGGGAGGGTTAGACTGACCTAGCCTTAGAAAGGAATTTTGGTGTCACAGCAGCCTTTGCTCCTGGTAAGGTAAGAGGATCAGATTTGGGGCAGGATGCTCCTTCACCCTCATGCAGTTTTCAGAGGGGGTCCATGACCATCAGTACTTTGAGGAGTGATGTCCCACTTCATCCAAATGATTATGCAACCCAATTTTTGTCTCCCATGGCTACATTGAACCTTTCAGTTTCCAAATCCCCTGGGTCCCACATTGTGACACACACCCTTTCAGGAGTTAAAGAAAATATCATCAAAGGGGAATTCATCAAGATATCTGACTACTGGATGCTGTGGGAATTAAGCATATTTTGGATACTGACAATTTTTCTAATAAGGACTTGATAGCAGCCTTGGTAGCCATTGGGAAAAAGGCTTCAGCCAGAGAAGTGGTTAAAAACTGGGACAATTGGTCACTAAGTTTCATGGTGTATGTGGGAGTGATTATAGAAAAAGATTTTAGCCAGGTTGTGTCCTAAACAGCATACTTTGTGGCTATAAGGGAAGTGAAGCTCATCACATCAAAGGGGGTTCAGGCTGGGCAAATTATGATCAGTGTTTCAGGTAACTAAAAGCAGCAAACAAGTCCCTCAGGTGGGACTTAAGGCACCCTGATATTTGGTTGAGTGCCATGTTAGCTAAGCCAGCCACCCCCAGAACTGATGGCAGGAGCAGAAATAATGGAAACACAAAGTTTATCTGGGCTTTTAATCATGGGAAGTGCCTTTAGCCAGCTTGAAAGTTCATCCATTTCTGTTCAGGCTTTGGAAAGCATCACCCAGCGTCCAGGTGCTAGGGGATAGTAGGTGGATGACTTGGGGGGCAAAAATAACTCTCCTAGAGTCAAGCAGCTTTTTTGTGGCCACAGATGTACATATGTCAGGGGTGTTGAGTGATCTGCATCAGTCCCATTCTCTAATCCAACTAGATAAATTGACCCAGTTCTTGAATGATTATCCTGACAAAAAGGCGGAAGCTGATCTTCTAGAAGGTTTCTGCAAAGGGTTTAAGATTGGCTCCTTAGCTCATTTAGATTCCAAGTTACTTAGAAATCTTTCATCCATTGAGGGGCATGAAGAAATTGCAGCTATGTTATTCAAGAAGGAGAGAGTACCCGGTAGAGTAATTGGGCCTATTTCCACCACCTGGCCTGCTTTGAAAATTTCCCCCATCTGTCTCATTCCTAGGAAACAGGATGGTGAATTCAGGATGATTCACCATCTATCACACCCCCATGGGCGCATCAGTAAATGATTTTATTGAAAGAGATCAAGTCAAGGTACGTTACTCTTCCCTGGATCAGGCTGCAGAGGTCATTTTGGGTTATTCTGACATTTGGCTTTGCAAGTTGCACACTCAGTCTGCATTCCAGCTTCTTCCCATAAGACAGGAGGTCTGGCCTTATTTGGGATTTCAGTTTGAGGGGAAATTCTTTTTTGATACTGCCATGCCCATAGAGTACTCTGTGACTTGCTCTGTGTTTGAACTGTTCAACACAGTCTTGCACTGGTATTGGCAAAAGACAGCACCTCTACAATTAGTGGTCTACTAACTGGATAATTTATTGATAGTAGGGGAGGGTCAGGAAGGAGCAGTGGAGGGCATGTTGGCCTTCAAAGAGCTCTGCACTAATTTAGGATTACCTTTGGCCAATGACATGTCAGAAGGGCTCAGTTGGCCTTGATCTTTTTGGGTCTAGAAGTTAATACCATTGATAACTTTGATACCATTGTTGACTTGTTATAATCTTATTGCAGTAAGTCTGGCATTACTTTGGAGATTTTTGTCGGTTAACAAAGCTTGCACTGGGAAAGTTATGCAGGTTCATGGGGTACTGAATTTTGCATGATGAGCAGTCTCCCCGGACAGGGTTTTCCTTTGGTCTGTTTCTGACTTGCTGAAAGTAAACCAGCCCAAACATTACTATGCTTATCTGACCAAAAAGGTCAAGGAAGACTTCTAGCTCTGGTTCACGTTCCTGAACCAATTCAATGGCATGTTGTTTTCGCAGTTCCTGTGGGTTTCTTCCGGTGACATTAACCTTTTTACAGATGCAGCAGGGGAGTCCAATATGGGAAGTTACTTCCAAGGGAGATGGCTTGCTGAAAAATGGCCAGACTCTTGGTCAGAAGAGAGGAGGATGGATATTACTTTCCTGGAAATCTTTCCTCTCTGGGTCACTGTTTTGGTATGGAAGGATAAGTAACACAGTAGTAGAATAATAGACACCACTGTAGAAAGCACCATAAACAAATCCTTTGGTATAAAAAGCAAGTTTTAATCTGGTTTAATGCGCAATACTATAAATACGTTTTCATCCAGCAGACTTCATCAGATAACATTCAGTAATGGATTCCCAGCTTTATATAGTGACATTAAAACTCACTGGCCAATCATAAACACTGTTCTCATAAAAACCTGTTCAAAAACACTTACTAAACCTTTAAATTAGTTATAAATATTGCTAAACTGCTTTAAGTACATGTAAAAATGTTCATATTGAAATTTTACTTAAAAATTACAATTAAATCATTTATTTAATTTCAGTACTAAAAAGCTGTATGTAAAAACATTGTTCTGAGTTCAAAATGGCCACTGTTCTGTGAGCACTGCTATCACCTAGGTCTCGATATACCCTGGATTAAAACAAACCCAGAAGGCAACGCAGAATTAATAATACAGAAATAACTGTAGATATTTACTGCTAATATCATCCAGCAAACAAAAGAGGAAGAAAAAGTGACAGATTCAGCTCAGAAACAGCAGGATTAACTAAGATTTCTGAATAACAGCTTAAGCAATGTGTTACTAAGGCCCTGCATCTGACTGCAAGATTGGTAAAACACTATACAGCAAGATGTCAAAAGAGGAAAATAATATGGAAACAACAACAACTAAGACCAAATTCTCAGTACTAGCCTCACCAGAGAAAGACACAACTTCAAAAGACAAAAGACAACTAAACAAACTGACAACTCTAAAATACAAATAAATCCAAGACAGACCAGCCAGCTGATCTGGAAGACATAAAATCTGCCTTATTACCTATCCAGCAAGCATTAAAGGACTTATCATTACAATTTCAAACCTTTGGTGACTCATTCAGCCAAATAATATCCAGAATGGAAAAATCTGAGTCCAAAATAATAGAAAATGAAATAAAAATAGACTCTATTTCTCAAAAACCTGATGCCCATGACAAAGAAATACAAAACTTACAAGCAAAATTAACAGACCTGGAAGCAAGATCTCGAAGGAACAATATCATCATCAGAGGAATACCTGAAACTGTACTTCATAACAATCTAATACCAACAATCAAGCAAATAATAAATTCCCTCCTAGAGGAATCTGAAGAAATACAGCAAATAACAATAGAGAGAGCCCACAGAGCCCTGAAGGAAATGCAAACATCACTGAAACCAAGACCTGTCTATATTAAAATATTAAACTACCAAGATGTAAATAAAACCATACTGGCAGCAAAGAAAAAAGGCACACTCACCTGGAATAATAATAAAATCTCCTTTGCTCAAGACCTCCCAGTACAAATAAGACAAGCAAGACAACTACTATCTCCATACTGCAGGTTCCTAATAGAAAAAAAAATCAAATTCCAGATGAAATATCCAAATCAGTTAATCTTTTACATCAAAGAGGTTAAATACATGGTTGCTAACCCCAAAGAGGCAAAAGAGACATTCCTGGCTGTTTTCAAGCAAATTCCACCTTCAGAAGTGAAATAAATCCACAAAAAAAGATAAAGGTCCCTTGGATGAAAAAACGACCCCATTCATGCGCACTTTAGCTGGGATCCAACTCTGAAATCTCCCCTTTGCTGTCTAGGCCCTTGGGTCATTGATGTGAGCCATGAGGAACACAGGAAAGGGAAGTACAGCCTGGGTGGGAACCAAAAATGAACTGCTGTTTCCAATGCACGAATATAGGAAGGAAGTTCCCATCTCGGATATTGGCTTGCAAATTCAGTCTCCCTAGGCTTTTGATGGCTTCATTAAGAACAGTCAGACAAAATGGATTTCGGCAAGCTCCAAAGGATTTTACTGCCTGAAAAATGAAAATTGATCTGCACCAGCTAAAAGAAGAAAGCTGCACCATAGATGTCAACCAACCTGCAAGCAAAACCTTGAAGAAATAAGGTACTGTTGAACTGAACCATTCACTAAAACAGTACACCCAGTACTGTGTAGGTGAATGAAACTCCAGCCTTAAATAATAGGCAAGAAATAAACTGTCAGAATTATGCTAGCTCATAGATTAATATTGGGAAAAAAAGGGAAAAATTGTTAAATGTTTTATGTAAAAACTAGAAATGTGTTAAAAGATCCTGGAGAGAAGTAATCTCAGGAAATTAGTAAAATAACCTAACAATCCTGGGATAATGTAAATATAGCCTTAATATGTCAACTATAGCAGAAGCACTGTTTGGCTAAGCTGTTTTTCTTTTTTTTTTCTTTTTTTTTTTTTGTCTCTCTATACTTCCTACTTCTGTTAAATAGGTGCCAAGTATATATTTTATAACCCATACAAATTGATGTGGAAAAACATCACTATAGGCACCAAAGAAGGCCGAAACCTAAATAAGTAAAGGGGAGGAAAAATAAGTCAAATGAGAGAAAAATGTAAAAATGACAAGATTGATTGTTTAACAATATTACTGTGGTACACATATTGCTATAATTTACTGAGGAATGTATATTAATATGCTGTTTTAAAAATACTATTAGAAAGAATTAGTCACAAGACAAAAACAATACATGCTGTATCTTAAATGCAATACCATCACTGTATAAATAATATGTTGGAAGAGGCTAGGGATATTAAGTAGCAGTGTTTGTTGAGGGAACTAGTTTGTTCAGCTTTGTCCACATTGTTTATAGTAACACAGGGGGGATACTATGGAGTAAATCTATATCTAAAAAGAAAACACATTCCAAGATTAGATGTAAAAGTAAACCATATAATGAACCTTCATCCTCCCCCCCTGATTATTCCTGGTCCAGGGATATAGTGGTTAGGCACAGTGTAGGGACGGGATAAATAGATGCTTTCCTAAACCATCACACAGTAACACATACAAAACTAACAAAACAAAACTAATATACATGGCATATCTAAGGAATACACCTAATAAATAAATGTGGGAAATAGAATCATGGAATGTTAAAGGGCTCCAAAACAAGAAGAAAAGAAAACTATTCTTACACCTTACATTAAAAACCACAGCCAACCTCATACTAATACAAGAAATGCACTTGACTGCAGATCAATGGGCAGAAATTAGCAGAAAGAAATGGATAAGTCAAATCATAGCTTCAGAGGGGAAAACAAACAGTGCTGGGGCTGCCATAATAATTAAAAACCAATTTAAGGAAAAAATACTTAAAACCAAAGCTGACAATGAGGGAAGATGGTACTATGTAACATTTAATAGTCCTACAATACCAAAACCTATAATGGTACTTAATGTTTACGCACCCTGTAACAACCAACAACACTTTTTTATGTCATTATACCCAACCTTAAACCAATTTAAAGATGACTACCTAGTGATTGGAGGTGACTGGAATACATATCAAAACCCAGAAAAGGATAAATCTAATCTGACCAAATCACATAATAAACAAGCCACATTAGCCCTTAATGAACTCAAACAAGATTTCAAACTATATGACCCTTTTAAACATGGGAACAGTGCAGATAAAACAGGGAAATTCACATTCTATTCGCAATGCCACAAAATGTGGTCAAGGATAGACTTCTTCTTAATCTCTGACATATTCATTAACATGGACCCAACAATAACTATACATACCAGGTTCTTTTCAGATCACTCCAAAATCACACTGAACATTAACTGGGACAAAAAGATATATTTAGAGAATAGGAGTCATAATTGGTCATTAAACCCTAATTTACTTTCCAAAATGGATGTAATAAAAGAAACAGAAGCAATACTAAAAATAGCTCTTACAAATATCACTAACTCCCAAGTACCAACGGACATAGAATGGGCTGCAACCAAAGCACAAATCAGAGGATTGTTTATCAAAAAAGCAGCATACTATAAAAAAAATACAACTGAAAGAGGAGCATATACTGAAAGGGAAAATAGAGCATCTTGAAAAAGAACTGATAAATAACCCTAAGAACCAAACAGAAGCAGAACTTCTAAAACTGCAAAGGGATCTATATATGTTAGAAACCAGGAACCTATCTTTCTATGAAGCCAGAATGTTAGCCACTTATGCAGAAGAAGCTCAAATACCATCTAGAGCTCTGGCCAGAATTATCTGCCAACACAAAAATGCCTCCAGTATATCAGAAATAAACTACAGAGACAAAAACTACACAAAAAATGAAGACATTATTAAACATTTGAACAAATATACTCTCAAATATATGGAGCACAAATACTACAAACCTCAAAGGAAGATAGAACTCTTTTTCTTCAAAAACTGAAATTCCCTAAACTCAGTTTAGACCAACAAAAAAAAAATAACTGAGCCGATATCCATCAGTGAAATTATTACAACAATCAAACACTTAAAAATGCATAAGGCTCCGGGTCCGGATGGACTCACATCAGAATTTTACAAAGCATTTTCCCCCTTGATAGCCAAACTACTATACTATACATTGAATTACATAATAAACTATAAAATAAATTATATCCACTTTAATGCCTCTAAAACTATATTAATATTAAAAGAACACACAGACCCCCAAAACCCCGACAGCTACAGACCCATATCCCTCTTAAATATAGATACTAAAATATTTACCTCTATACTTGCAAACAGAATGAAAAATCTGATAGAAAAAATCCTCTCCCCAGAACAATCTGGTTTTACACCACATAGACAGACTAGTGACAATACATTAACATTAGATGCACTAATATCCTACACTAACCGATACAATATCAACATCTACACAATGGTAGTGGATGCCCACAAGGCATTTGATAGGGTTAATCTAGAATTCTTACTCCAAACACTACCCTACTTTAATATACCCAATAACTTCATTCAGATCATCCAAACTCTCTATAGCAACCCATACACATCTCTGTATATAAATAAAACTTGGTCAAATAGGATCCTAATAAAAAATGGAACAAGACAAGGATGCCCACTATAACCCTTCCTGTTTAACCTATACCTAGAACCACTCTTTCTATACATTAAACAAAATACATATCACAATCCTCCATCAATACACAACTTCAAAATATACCTCACTGCATTTGCAGATGATCTGAACATATACTGCACTACACCAAATTCAGATATAAACAAAATAATAGCTGCAATTGAACATTTCTCAACTATGTCTAACTACAAACTAAACCTTAATAAAACTAATATTTTCCCCCTAAAAACACCCAAACTCATCTCACTAATACCATTGTTAAACATGATAAAAATTAAAGAAGAAACTAAATACCTGGGAATCACCTTTTTCCAGAGTAACAAAGACTTCTACCAACACAATGTAAACCTTAAATGGCAAAATATAATGCAAGACTGCAAAATATGGAACAACCTAAAACTACCATTCTTGGCCAAAGTATCAATAATCAAAATGAACATTTTACCTAGATTAATGTATATATTCATGATATCACAGACAACAATACATAATAAATTCTTCAAACAAATTCATACCTTCCTAGCAAAATTTATATGGGAACCCAAAAAAACAGAATCTCCTATCCAAAATTAACACTCCCCAAAAGCAAAGGAGGACTAAATCTACCAAATTTTAAAATGTACTACTCGATCATTAACACTAACAGGATATTGAGAATAGCTGAACATAACCCGTCAATGGAAAATTGGTCTCCTCTCTGGGTGACAATATATTATAGATATATTAAAGCTCTAGGTTTCAATCCCAAAGCACTTCCATTCCTGAAGCAGAAAGAAATACAAACTTATAACATTACAGAGCCCTTAAAACATTCTATCAACCTAGCGCAAAAACTCTTTCAATTCTTGAACCTTAGACATGCCATGACAATACTGCAATCCCTTCATAAAAACCCA
>NC_056741.1:341763415-341890915 GCF_019279795.1 Protopterus annectens | reverse complement strand
TCCTTTTTAAATACTGTAGACTTAAAACCACCACCAAATTTGTGTATGGTTACTTCTAAATTGTTCATTTATCATGCTTAACTGTCGTATTTTCAATATAAGTAATGAATTCAGTTAGCTTAGATTCTGAATCAATCCAAAAAATACATATGTCATCCAAGAATCTTTTGTACATTAGCCAAAAGATTCTGTATTGTGAATTCAGGATGAATTTGTGCTCTCACATAGCCAAAACTAAACTGGAATACATGGAAACACAATTGGCACCCATAGCCACTCCCTTTATTTGTTGAAAGAACTCACAATTAAAAAAGATGAAATTATTCTTTAAAACCAGCTTCATCAATGTTAAACACAACCGAAAATCATTTTGGTTCCCTCTACCTTTCAACAACAATGCCTCCTCAAACATTTCCAGCCCTTCAGTATGTGGGATGACCGAGAAAAAGTCCTTTATATCGATGGTCACAAACAGTATCTTATCTATCTCTTGATTTGGGGGAATACTTTTATGAAAATCCCATGAATCTTTAAAAATGTAATTATTGGTTCCCTACAGATATTTTAGTTTTTTGTCTAGGAACTTGGCAAGGGGGGCAATTTTGGAGGTCTGTGCTGCAACTATCGGTCTGGGGGGGTTAAATATAACTTTTAAAGTTTCCTTATACATACTACACACTTTGAATGAAAATGGATGTATTAGTATGGTTTCCTGTTTTACCTTATATGGGCAGTAGTTCCTATCTAGATAACAAGCTGTCTTAATGATTTGATTAAATCGCTTGATTGACTGTTTGTTAACATTCTGATGGTTTCCTGCTTTGCCTTTTATGGGCAGTATTTCCTATCTAGCTAATAAGCTGACTCAATGATTTAACCTAAATTACTTGCTTGATTGTTTGTTAATATTTTGACTTTCTGTATATAAGGAATGTTTTAAGTTTAAAAATTTTGTAACCTGATGAAGCGCACGATTACTGTGCGTGAAAGCGCTTGTTTTTACTCAATTAAATAAGAATTGTTTGATTTTAAGCATTGTGGTGGTTCCAGTGTCTTCCAACTGCTACCTTTGTTCTTTTTTCCACTGAGAACCTTTGGATGGTCGTACTGGGTTTGGTGCTAATAGTGATATTTTTTATTATTGTGTTCCTGGTCGATCAACACACTATGGAGATGCCGAATATAGAACTGGACTACAATCCGCTGACCACAGGGAGAGCTGAAAACTGGAATGACATCTTTTACAAACAGGAGAATTCCTTATTGAACTTTGCTGCTCAAGGAACTGCTCCATCCACTGAAATATCAGAAACGGATAATCTGCAAGAATTTTATGGGCAACTTAGAACCTTAGAGAACAATCTCTATAAACTACATCGATTAATTTGGCAGAGGAAACATCTTGAGGCATGCCTCCATTTCAAGGTCATTCCACGAGGCATGCGCGTCCTCTGCATGCCTAGCTATGGGGATGCACATCCAGAACTGCTTCGGAGATGGCAGTTGTTAAACATTGAGCTTGGCAACAAATACATTCATTTACTGATTGACTATTTTAAACCCATAGAAGATGAACTCATTGGCAGAGTGGAAGGTGAGCATAAAACCTTAACCTCATTGTTTAAGAGTGATTTTTGTATGCTGAGACTTAATAACATGTTGAGGCAGCTTATGCTCTATAGCAACAAGCTAGAGCAAGTAAAATTAAAGAAACTTAAAAGAGACTGTGATGATTTCCAACTCGGCCGCATTTTTATGTGGCCGAGAGTAAATACTGTGGCTTCCATAGAAGATAATTATGAGCGGACAACTGACGCCCAGTCTAGCACACCCAGTACGACCAAACAGACTGACAAATTGGTTGATATTGCTTCCAATAATGATCTCAGTCCTACAAATACGGCAGGGACTATTACTTCATCTACCTCCACTATTCCCTGTAACCAGGAAGGTTTCAAAGGTGTAATAAATGCAGGTGCGAGACCAAAAGACAATGGACAGCCTATGAACTTAATTCCGGGGGTAGCAACTACCCTAAATTTTCCTCTACCCTACAGGGTTCGGACACAGGAGCGCTCAACCAGCAGAGGAAGAGGGAAGCGCAAACTATCAGGCGAAGTTCGCGAACCAAGGAGAAAGAGGAACTAAATACTTTATTTTTTAATTTATCGTCAAAAACTTTTTCGGACATTGAATGTTCTGTTCTAAATAGGGGTCTCTCCTTCATACCCTCCCAAGGTAGTAGCTTATCAGATACACTGATTATGTTACGAAAATTTGCTAGGAAGATAGCTTTAAAATGTTTATTTAAGGACACTAGTGAAGAAACTGTAAATTGTAAAAATACTATGAACAAGAGAAAAAGTACTTTTATACCACACTTACCAAGTCAAGTTGACTGCTTTTTAAGAGCATGTGAACATGATCTGTACCTTTATTATAAGGGGAAAACACATAAGAATTTATTTGTGAATATGGATGGTGTACAGAAGCAAGCACTAGAGTCGTTGAGAAATGATGTTAATTTAGTGTTCAGACCCGCCGATAAAGGGGGGGGATTTGTAGCCATGGATGCTGTTTTCTATCACGATTTAATGATGGAGATGTTAACTAATGATTTAGCCTATATGGAACTGGACAAAGCTAAGGTAAACTCTATAATAAGAAATGTCCATGCTACATTTTACGATCTTTTAATGACGAGATGTATTGACAAAACTTTATATGACTACCTGATGATTGAAGCTCCTTTAATCCCCCTTATTAAAGGCCTTCCCAAATTACATAAAGGGACTTTCCCTCCACCCCTACGACCTATTGTATCTGGGAGGCTGTGGGTTACTGAACATGCATCCCACTATGTACAGTCCAAACTGGGCCCCTTGATAGGTTCCATTCCCACCATATTAAAGAATTCATTTGATTTATTAGATGATCTGAAGAGCATGACTCTATTGGATAGCTTGAGATCTGACACCCTGATGGTTGTTCTGGATATAAAAAATCTATTCACCAGTATTCCCAATGAATTTGGGATAGAGGCAGTTAGGGATTGCATGGTTGAAATGAGTGGACTAGACAATACTGAGCAACTGACTATCTGTAGTCTTTTAGATCTTATCTTGAATAACAATGTTTTTTTGTTTCAAGATAAGATGTTTAGGCAAACATGGGGGGTGGCCATGGGCACCCCCTGTGCCAATGCCTATGCCAATTTGGCGGTCTACATATGGGAAAAGACATTTATTTTTAATGACGTAAAATTTAGAGCTAACGTCATATTATACAGACGTTTTGTTGACGATATCCTCCTTTTTTGGAATGGAGGTATCGAATTACTGAATGAGTTTATAGAATATATGAACTCAACCACATCTTTCCTGAGTTTTACCTACGAGCACTCTTTTATAGAAGTAAACTATCTTGACATTACTATTTATAAAAATGCACTGTGTGAGATTACCACCTCCTTATTCAGGAAACCATGTTGGAGGAATGGTATACTCCATTATGGGAGTATGCATCCTAGATATATCTTCCCCAACGTTGTTAGAAATCAATTTACAAGAATAGAGAAACTTTGTGATATCGATGGTGCTAAAGAATGTCTTTTGGATTTTCAGGCTAGATGCTTTTTGGATAGGGGTTATCCCCCTGAGTTGGTTTCTAGTTTTAGACTTGAAACTAACAAGAATGGGGAAAGGCCTCAAAAAAGTGGGGCTTTAAGTAGAAATACAGGACTTACTACCAGATCTAAAATTAAAAGTCAAGTTTATTTTGACATCAAATATACGAATGACATTAAATATATTAGGGATATCATCTTTAGCAACTGGAAATTACTCACTATGGATGGTGAATTGTTGAGAGTTGTAGGGGAGAGACCCAATTTTAGATACAATAATTGTTTTAATTTAAAGAGATTATTATGTAGAGAGAATACTAAGATTGAACCAGTAGACATCAGAGTAAGGTTTAAGCAGGGAACCTTCCCATGCAGGAAATGCTCTACCTGTAAATTTATTTCAACTGAGCGAAAGTTTGAACATGTTGAACTAGGTTTATTATTTGAATCCAACTTATATGCAACATGTGATACAGCAAATGTTGTATATTTAGCTGATTGTGATAGTTGCGAGGCATATTATGTGGGAATGACCACACGTAGACTCAAAGATCGAGTCTATAATCACATCTACGATATAAGAAAAGCTAATATTAACAATGCCCTGGCTAAACACTGCCAATTATATCCGAAACATGGATTCAGATTTAGGGTACTACAGATACAGCACTTGAATAGAAGAGAGGGAGATTCCCTAGGAGCCCTTGAATTAAGTGAGCTGAAATGGATCCTTAAACTTAGAGCTCATAAGGCACCAGGGCTAAATTCAGCCATTAATCTTAGGCCTGCACTATTGTAACTTTTTGGTTTTTCTTTTCTTTTTATCTTATTTCATTTTATTTTATCCTTCTTTTTGTTATTCTTTTATCCCTCTTTTCTACTTGTTCTTTCCTGCACACCCTTCCTTTCGTTTCCCTTCCATCCTTTCCCCTATCCCATATTTCCTTTTCCCTCCCTCCCCCCCCCTGTTCCTTTCAAATCATACCCCTACTCTGCCTTTCACAGTCTTTTCCCTCCTCTCCTCACCCCTCACACTTTCCCTCCCTCCCCTTTCTTCCCCTGTCCCCCCTCTCCCTCCATGCACTTTTCTTTCTTTTTATTTGCCTATTTGTTTTATAAATGGTTGTTAGATTTCCTTATGTATATTCAATAGAAGATTCATTATTGATATATGTAGCATTCATCTTACTTCAATGCTATTAATTTATAATGGTTATGATAAGTAGTTACATTTAGGAAAATAGATTTTGTCAATGGACTTTAAATATAACTTTTAAAGTTTCCTTATACATACTACACACTTTGAATGAAAATGGATGTATTAGTATGGTTTCCTGTTTTACCTTATATGGGCAGTATTTCCTATCTAGATAACAAGCTGTCTTAATGATTTGATTAAATCGCTTGATTGATTGTTTGTTAACATTCTGATGGTTTCCTGCTTTGCCTTTTATGGGCAGTATTTCCTATCTAGCTAATAAGCTGACTCAATGATTTAACCTAAATTACTTGCTTGATTGTTTGTTAATATTTTGACTTTCTGTATATAAGGAATGTTTTAAGTTTAAAAATTTTGTAACCTGATGAAGCGCACGATTACTGTGCGTGAAAGCGCTTGTTTTTACTCAATTAAATAAGAATTGTTTGATTTTAAGCATTGTGGTGGTTCCAGTGTCTTCCAACTGCTACCTTTCTTATATGTAATATGAAGTGTTTTAGACTTCAACACAGTTAGATCCATGAACTCAATAAACTTGTTCCATTCTTCTGCAATAACCTCCCTACTAATTTTGGAGTCACCATTATATTCCATAGCAAACGCCCAATCAAAGGATGCCACCATTTCATTTCACAAATCTGCATCAAAGCTGGATACTGCTTTCCCCAATAATGGATAAAATTTCTCATTCCTATTCTCAGCCACCTCTTTCCTTATATTTTCAATTAACTCAACAGGGTACCCCCTTTCTAGAAATAGACTTGCTAATCTTTCACATTCTAGCTGAAAATTAATGTCCTCAGAGGTCATTCTACTACCCTGTATGAACTGTCCCTTCACTACACTTCTTTTTTGGGACATGGGGTGGGCACTGGTGTAGTGCAAGTATGAATTAGAGTATGTTTCTTTTCTAAATACTGTAGACTTAAAACCACCACCAAATTTATGTATGGTTACTTCTAAATAGTTCATTTACCATGCTTAACTGTCGTATTTTCAATATAAGTAATGAATTCAGTTAGCTTAGATTTTGAATCAATCCAAAAAATACATATGTCATCCAAGAATCTTTTGTACATTAGCCAAAAGATTCTGTATTGTGAATTCAGGATGAATTTGTGCTCTCACATAGCCAAAACTAAACTGGAATACATGGAAACACAATTGGCACCCATAGCCACTCCCTTTACTTGTTGAAAGAACTCACAATTAAAAAAGATGAAATTATTCTTTAAAACCAGTTTCATCAATGTTAAACACAACCAAAAATCATTTTGGCTCTCTCTACCTTTCAACACCAATGCCTCCTCAAACATTTCCAGCCCTTCAGTATGTGGGATGACTGAGAAAAAGTCCTTTATATCGATGGTCACAAACAGTATCTTATCTATGTCTTGAGTTGGGGGAATACCTTTATGAAAATCCCATGAATCTTTAAAAATTTAATTCTCGGTTCCCTACAGATATTTTAGTTTTTTGTCTAGGAACTTGGCAAGGGGAGCAGTTTTGGAGGTCTGTGCTGCAACTATCGGTCTGGGGGGGGGGTGTTTTTATGAACCTTGGGGATACCAAAAATTGTAGGTACTTTTGGTTTATCATTTTTTACATAAGTTAAGGCCCCTACATCCATAGTGCCTTCAAGAAAAAGATCCTGAATAACCAAGTCTATATTCCTATATGCAATGTTAATCTCATTCTTTGAGACCCTGACATATGTTTCAGTATCCCCTAAAATGTCCAGCATCTTGCCTTCATACATAATTGAGTCCATTAGGTCTACCCCCTACCTTGTCCAGTTTCATAACCCTAACTTTATTGCTGTTCTTAAAACATTTTAAAATTTCATTTTCATTTTTGGTGAGATTGGGGGCCAACTCTATTTTTTGGAATTAACTCCCTGAAATGTTTTTCAACCACCCTTTCAAAGTTTGCTAGTTGTGGATGGAGTGGGGGGGGAGTTAAACACACTTTTTTCCTTAGCATTTCATTATTTGCATTGCTATCCTTTCCATCAAAGAAAATTTCTAAATTCAGTTTCCTAGTGAACATTTTCAAGTCCAGTATTAAATTAGTCACATTACACCTCTTGTTAGGGATGAACTTAAAACCCTTGGAAAAAAGTTCAAAATGTACGCTGTACCAGCCACATCATTATAATTAAAAATGTTGAAATTATCCAAGCTCATAACATTTTCATCCAACACTCTAACAGATCTTCTCATTAAGTTCTCCGTCTTCCTCTCCCCTAGCCCCAATTCCTGAAAGAAAAATCATGTTGCTGTTGGGCCCCATTTTTATTCATAATTCTTTCAGACCTCTGAAGTACAGTAAAATCTTCTGAGCTATTTACATCATAAACACCCTGTTCACCCCTTCAGATACCCTGTGGTTGCAGTTAACTTTATTTTCATAGATACTTTCAACACCCTGCTCACCTTCCCCAGATGGTGTATTCACTTTAAAAGACTTAGGATTGGGGCAGCTATGCTTTTCCTTATATTCCTGTAGGCCCTTCTGCATTTTCTTAACTTTTCTCTTAATATTCAGGTTACATTTTTCCTCAACCTTATGTCTTAACTGGTGATATTTTTCTTTCTCTGAATCAACCATAAACAATAGGTCACTAACAATATGCTTATTAATCTCACTAATTTTCCCCTGTAAAGTTTCTAAAGCCTTCAGGTTCTGTCTAATAATTACCCTGACAATGTCAAATCCACATTTGTTAAACAATTCTGAAAGCTCTTTATGGTATTCTGACACTACTTGGACATTGTTGGGGTACTTCCAGACCCTCAGCCCCTTAGGAACAATTTCCTGCTTAAGACGTTCTTCCAAGTATTCTTTATCAATACTTAAAGCTTTATATTTTAACAATCCCTGGGATTCATGAAAGCTCCATGGAAGTATAAGGTTATTCTTGCATGGAGTGGATCATGCCCATTGGCATGTCTGAGCAGTGCTCGCACAGTAAACACACCCCCTGCACTCAGGAAGTGCCGTATGGCACTTTGAAAACAAAAACAGCATCCGCGGATACTGTTAGCATACCTTCCAAATGAACAGATATTCGCAGAATGCCCAGATTTGTGCCTCATATGTTAGGTGTGTTCTTCCTACTGTCCTGGCTCAAAGACATACAATTTTGTCATTAAACAGACATTAAACAAACATTTGAGTGTAAAACTCTACATCCTTCAAATAAATCATGCTAATGCAAAACCTATTATTCTATCAACTTTCTACATTTATAAGAGCAATATTTAAAATATGTCCCTCTCTGTCCCCCCATCATGTTAGGCTTTGTTCAGATTTTATGCTCTACGAGGTGGTGAGATATAACTGTTAGCTATGTGCATATCCCTAAACTAAGGAAAATAAAACAAATATTTTCTTTCCTGTCCCCAGTGAAGTTTAAACGTAGCGGAGCAGGTGTGCGCATCGCGCAGCTGTGTGCAGCATAGCTTAAACATCTGAAGGAGCTAAACAGATATATACTGCCAACATTCCCAAAGTACGATAGCGTAGTGGTTAGAGATTTCACTTCCCATGTATTCATTCATTGTTCAAGCCCCACTTTAGTCCATTCACTTTTATATGTGAAAGCAGCACTAAAAATTCTTGTTTTATAAAAAAAAGTAGTAAATAATATATATTTGCTAACCAGGGTAGTGTAGCAGGTCCAAATGTGAGGTGTCAGTGTAGTAAAGATGTGAAACCCCATATAAACGTGTCCCATACAGTATAGCCACACAAGAATATAATGTAAGGAAAGCACATTGGGGGATGTTATGGAAGGTAAACATACATATCATAATATGTCATTAATGAGGAATCAACCCCACAATCCTGATAGTCCATAAAATGAAAGCTGAACAACACTAATCTGAGCTCAGCTATGCTTAGCCAGTGTAAGCATCACTTAAATTTAAGTGCTTAGCAATACTTAGCATAGCTAATTGGATTTGTGCACTGGTAAGCAGTGCTTAGCATCTACCCCTTTAAGCAAAGCTTATCTTTGCTAAGCAGGTTTGCCTGTTACTTAGCTAAACTCAGCATATTCAAAATCATCCAACCATGGCAAAGGGTGGAAAATCAGCCATATTTAAACCTTGCAGATGGGAATACAGTCCATAACAAGTTGTAGCTCATCAGTGCAGGCACTATGGCTGGCGTTGGTGAGGGTGTGTGCTTTTGGGTGCAGTGCTGGGGCATTCAGGAGTCCAGGGTCATGGTTAGACTCCTAGTAAAAGACCATGAAGGAAGACTGCTGCAGGACCAGTACCAGGGCTCCCTATAAAAAGAAGAGGCCTGGAACCATCTTGCACGTGAATTCACCAGTGTCACTGGTATCCGTTGGACTGATGAGCAGGTCTGGCACCATTTTGCTGACCTGAAGTGTAGGAAGAGGGAGCTCCTGGACCAGTGGGTCCAAGATGCATGGGCAGAGACTGTCCCAGACATGTGTAAGTTCAGTATCAATTAGTGTTTTCCAAAGTCCAGCCTGTGTATGTGGTGGATAGGTATGCATAAATGTTTCTCTATCTCCTGTACAACTGCAGATGACAGGGCCATGAAAATGGACACCCACACCAGCAGGCTGCTAAGGCTGCATAGTGAGGCTGGTGAGAATAAATCTAGCTTGGAGTATTCAGGGCAAATAAATAGAAAGGAGTAGAATATCACCTGTCAGTATTTAACAATGGGTATTCTTTGTACTGAATAAATGAGACATTAGCAGGATAATAGTGATGTACAGGGTATATATCAATAAAAGTGTCAGTATCTTTCAATAAAGCTCAAAACCCCAGGCTGGTTGTGTTTATTTTGATATGTGGTGGTATGAATTGAAATGTGTATAGGTTCTGCACAGCAGCTATAGCTCTGAAAGCATTAAATAATTGAGGTTCATCTGACAAAGATTGTGGAGTTGTAAAACAGGAGATTAACTATATGAAATGTTCCATGCACCAAGATCTGATGCCTGAATAGTAATGTGTTAACCAGTGTTTCCCAGACTGTGCTATGTCAAAGTATGAATACACAGTATAAGAACTATTTGCCATGCATGAATGTCAGAATTACATGGTCAGATTATACAAACAAGATAGTATTAGGCAGAAAACAGTCTAGCAAAAAAAAAAAAAACAGCAGTTTCTCAATAGCTCATTCTGCTGAAACACAAACTTGTATTTTTTGCACAAACAGGCACAGTTTGAATCCCAGGAGTGGTAGTAAGCTGTATGCATAATTTCCCCCTGGAATATGTGAATATGTGTAGAAACAGTCAGGTAGTGTTAACAGAAATTTCCCCACAGGTCCGTTAGGTAAGAAAAGGTATAAATGTGCTGTAAAAAGGCTATAATTATACAATGTGTACAAGCATACCACTGCCCAACCCAAGGCCATAGGTTGATGTAAAGTGAGGTAATACCTGGAGAGTAATGATTAGAGCAATGATCATTAAAGTTGTAAGCAATTGAAGCCTATACAGTTGCTAATTGACATCTTTCTCTCTAGCCCACCCTATCTGCACCAATAATCTAAACACATAAATCAATGGGTATATTTCTCACCAAGCCTACTGTTGGGACATGTGTACAAATATTTAAATGTCTGATTATTAATATTCCCTGTTCAGATACTATCATTTGTGACTTGGTGCTATCAATGTAACCTGCATGCCATTATAATGCTCACTGTGGTTCCATATATGCATGTGATCTGTTTGCTATGCAACGGTTTCATATCTGTTTTTTTGGGTTAATGGAACACCAATGCATGCTGTTACAACTAATCCTGGAATGTGTTGTTCATGACTAACCAACAAATGTTGTAAAACTTCAACACCATAGCACATCTGGGAAAGCCGATCCCAGTGGATCCACCTGTCCCGCCTCAACTGGCTGTGGCATTGGGCCCCAGCATGTCTGGGACCCAACTCTGGACCTCCTTATCCGCTGATCCTGCACCACCTTTAGGTGGAACCACCTCAGGGGTTGGGGCCCATCCCCTCCCTGGGAATGGGCGCGGACAGGACACCGTCAGCCATAGTCAAGTCTGGGGATTGTTGTGTAGGGAGATTTGAAAGGAGATCGGAGATCAGCTATGCCAGATTGAGGGCTGCTTGGTGGATCTCAAGGGTCAGTCTAACTCTCCTGCTCAGCCCCCAGTGCAGCCACCTTTGGAGCCATGAAAGTGCAGTGGTAACTGCCCATGGGTGGGGACCTCAGTCAACTGTATCCATTTGGGGGCTCGTGGGCATCCAATTCCCACCCACTCTCCCCATCAAAGGTGCTTACCCCTCACATGTGTCATATACTGCCCCTGTCTGCTGTCTTGTCTGTCTTGTCTGTCTTCCTACCCAACCTACCTCCCCAAATATACCTACTATCCTTCCCCCAACATCCCACTCTCACCTTACAGAAAAAAAAAGGCAATCTGTTCCCAAAAAAAAGTCACCCCATACATAGCTGCCCATTTCACATGTGTCCACTGGACACATGTAATCTGATCAAATTGGCTTAACAACACATTACTGTTGTCCTCACCCCTCTCTTAGGGGATGGAGTGTCCATATTCACCTCCAAATTCTGTACAAATGCACAACTGTTGCTGTATCAGAAATGGACAGCTATGGACCTTCCCTACCCCCATCCTGCACATCCCTAGCTGTCTTTCATATTGTTTTTCCTTCTGCATGCTCCCTTTTTCACCACTTTCTTATCACCCCTTTTTTTCTTTTCTTTTAAGAAATTAGCATGGGGTAAGCGGGAGTAAGCGGCAAGTAGCAGCAGTAATTGAGTTTGTGTGAGGCTAAGCGTTGTCTACACAGTTTATGCAGTTTCCCATTTAACCATGTTTTAGCTGCTTACCATTGTGCAAACCCATGCAAACCCATTTACAACTGCTTAAAACTGCCTTAATCACCCTGTCTCCATCGGCCACTGTTCTGCCCAGCAACAAAACTTGCAGCCCTGCTAAACTTGAACCCAGGACCCTACACACCATAGTCAGAGCAATGTACCACTACACCATCTGAAATATGATAATCAATGCTGCTTTTTCAAATATATCATTTAGTACAGGTATAAAATAGTAGGGAACAAACACTGTGGAATCAGTCATATTTACTATATATATATATATATATATATATATATATATATATATATATATATATATAAATATATACGCACACACATATAGATGTGTATGGTGACAGATAAATATGAAAAAGTATATACATCAGATATATGGAGATATATATATATATATACATCTATATTGTTATATAAATATATGTATAGATATCAAAAAAGGAATAAATATGTATCGGTATGTGTATATATGTACAAATAAAGATATTTTGAGTATATATATATATATATATATATATATATATATATATATATATATATATATATATATATACATATACAAATAAATATATTTAATAATGTATATATATATATATATATATATATATATATATATATATATATATATATATATATATATACTCAACATGTAGTGGAGTCATACCCAGCACCATACCTCTCCACCTGTTAGTGCAAGAATTCTGGACAAAGGCTGTCAAAATGGGGGGACAATGAGCTAAGACCAGGGACATAATGTACATACAACAGTTATAAATGTAGAATGTTGCTACAGTAACAGGTTTTGTGTCAGCATACATATTCAGAAGGATGTGAGTTCTGAAAATGAAATGTATGTCATCATTTACAGACAGAAATCCTCACATCATCACAGTGATTTACCACCAAAATGAAAATAATGATTTTTGTGGAACAGAACATAAATATGAGCAATAAACCTGGACAGTCTGAAACAATCTGGCCAGTCAAGAGGTATGCTCAAAACCCCTTAGTGCAACAAATCTGGACCAAGCCTGGCAAGGGGGGGGGGGTAAAGCCATGAAACTGTGAACATAACCCAAATACTGGAGTAGATTAGGTGACACAAGTGATGCAATAACACCCTCCTGTCTGTTGTAACATATATTGACTGGAATAGCCCAAGTCCAAAGCCAAATTACTCCCCACTAGTTACTGACATAAATCTTTGCATCATCCCACTGAAGTGTCAGACATACACAGCATGTATGGGGGCCAGGCAACAGTACATCTGATAAATATCTGAACATAACATTACAGTAGGGGAACTATACTGAGGAGCTAGGCATGTCACCAAGTACTGTCTAAACTACAGGCAGGCTGACAGAACACTAATTCAATTTTGCTATATGGGAATACACATGTAATTGCAAATATATCAGGCACCACAGGGATGTAACAGCACTGACAAACAGACACCAGTGTGAAAGTGCATACCCATAACCAATCTCACCACATCCAAAGTAACATACTGGTAAGCCACATAAACAGTAGAGTATATGGACTGTGTGAACAAAATCATCAGCATGTTTGTTACACACACACACTACCCCTACATATACTCGCCCAATTCACAGTGTAGTCTGGCGCCTGACTGTAGTATGCTACATGTGTCAGTCTGCTCTTACAATGATTTACAGCTAATAGAGCACCAGATACTGGAGCAGCATGCAAAGTCAGATAGAAAAGGACCCTTATCAATTACATCTACCCCCCTCCCTACACAATCCAAATAACACATTCACAATACACAGCTACACAATCCTGACAGTCTGTCAACAATTGCCAGAAATACGCAGTCCTTTCAACTGTATAGAGTCCCACAGAATTTCCAGACTTTGTCCTCATATATAAGGCCTCCTACACATAACATGTCTGGCAGTCTGATACATCACTGGGATGATATCAGGAATTAAGCCACTATATAATGATACACTATACCTATCCACCTCTTACAGCATGACATCTGGACAAGGCCTGAAATACTTGGGGAGCAGAGACCCAAACACAGGGGCATTATTGACGTATTGCTGTTATAAACTGAGAAAGTTGCTGGTGTAACAGGGTTGTTGTAACATATCTGTTCTGAGGGACATGAAGTCAGAAACACACATGGATGTTACCATTTACTGACTGCAATCTTCAGAGTATGCTACTGAATTTCCAAGGCCAAAAAATGTGTGAGTAACACACCAAATATAAAAGTCCAAACTCTGGCCAGTCTGCGGATAGCCCTACAGTTGAGAGTTATGTCAAACACATAACACTATCAGACTTAAATTCACGCAAAGCAGCCATATCCACACAAACCCTGTCAAACTAGCATTACTTCAACTGTATAACAGTAATACTTACATTCTGTCTCTATGTCTGGAATATTCTCCCCCAGTTTGTTGGGCTGTCTCCACGGTGTTTGTTGTAAGAGGTATTTCCAACTACCCTCTGTGATGCTGTTTGTCACACACCTCCATGAAGTCCTACTCACAGGCAGTTATCAAGTGGGGGACTACAACTGATGCACAGGCCATCAACTGCTCATGAGCATTATCGACAAAAACTAAAGCAAAATCTGCTGGCAGGTATGGCAAGTGTAAACAGCCAAACTGAAGCACAATTTTCCAAAAACAACCGGCCAGTCCCAACGTGTATTAAGCACTCCAATATTTTATTAGATTATATCAACCACATCATACTGGTTTCAGCTGTAGAATATGAACAGCCAAAGCATGTGTTTGAGGAAATTGAGTATGTGATAGTCCGTACGCAAAATGTACTGTGAATTGTGAACTCTGAATGAACAACAAGAATCTGCCTAACAGCAGGAAATGTGCCTTTTATGGAAGTGCATCCGATTTTCTGTTTTTTGCCTAGAGATATTATGATGTAAATTGTCTTATGTTTACGGGTAAACCTTTGATTGGTTAATTGCCCTGTGTAATAATCTAATTGGTTCAGTTTCATATTTTTGTACTGTCAGCACTATTACCAGTACATAAGCTTGTTTATTTCCTTGTTCTGGGCGTCTCCCTGGTACTTTCCATGAGGCTCCCGCACGTGTGTACTTGTAGTTAATAAAAACCACTGAAAGAGAGAAAGAGCTGTATTCTTCATTTACAAAGTAATGTATGACTTAACAATTTGTGCCGTTTACTTGGATCTGAATTAAGAGCAAGCTGCAGCAGTCGGGAACTGAACGAAATACTGCTAAAGGGCCCATGACAGGTTTTTCTGTCTCTGTAGCATTTCTTTCATTTTTCTGTCCCTGTCTGCCTTCAAAATATTACGAATAAAAATTTTTTTTCTTTTAATGTCTGACAAGTTATGATTTCTCTCATTCATTCATTTTAAGGTAAATGGCATGCATTTCTTTTCTGCTTTGAATACGCAGTATGAGAGTGGGATTAATAATGCGCAGTACGAGAGTAGGGTTAATAAATACACAGTATGAGAGTGGGGTTAATATGGAAAATACTGGTGTCATAAGTATGAAAGGAGGAATGCTAGTGGGGTAACAAGATGTTTTTATAATGCCTTAGCTAGACTTGTGACTAAACAGGTATAGCTTATTGAGTGATAGTGGGGTAACAAGACATTTTTAATGCCTTAGCTAGACCTGTGTTAAACAGGTATAGCTTATTGAGTGCTAGTGGGGTATTGAGTGAAAATGAGAGCGAGTGCGGGAAAAATAAATGAGCCAGAAAAAGGTACACCAGCTGGATATATGTTTTATCGGGTGTCCCGGGACAGTTGTATGTTTTTGGATCAGTGGATTACCCTTACTAAAGATGACAGCAATCTGGCATTTCTGGAAAATGGTAGTTTTAATAAGGATATTCTGAATAATTTATGGAAAAAATACCAGGGTTGTGCTGGGCAGCTTTTAATGATTGGATATGTGAGGCTAAAGAACGAGAAAAGGATTCGGTCGTTAGTAGCCTTAAAGATAATCAACAAAAGTTAAAAGAGCAGATAAAGGAACTGCGACAAACTGCTAAGAACCTAGATATAGCAAACGGTAAATGTTTAAAAGAACCACCCTCTAATGGATTATATCCGGTACAAAAATTAAATAAATTACAGATACCTGAATCATCTGAGGATGATAACCCATGGTTCCCCCCACCCCCTACGGCTTTTCCACCGCAATATCAGCCTTCACAACTTCAGGACAGAACTGTTAGCTCCACAATACAGGGAGAAGGCCGGCGAAGGAAAGAATGAATTATTCCTGACTCCAAAAGTGGAGTGCAGGTCAGTCTAGCTGAGTAGCTATAGGACAACCTGATCAGATAGATACAGGCAAATCATTCCCTAGAGTAACCCGATCTAAGGTAAAGAAACACCACAAAAGAAAAGTACAAATGCTTTTCGACCCTAGGTCCAGTGAGCTGAAAAGACCTCAAAACAGGAAAACTGTATATTCGCACAAGGGCAAATATTATAAGCATGTCCAATTGTAAATGAGGACAAGGATGGTTACGTTAGTCCACATAAATCTCATCAAAGCTTTACTTCTGATTTGAGCACGAGCTCATCAGACGAAGCAGGAGTATTTCCATTGAGGGAAGTTCCAAATCCAGCACATGCTAGAGATGCGGGACAACCAGCTACTGTAGTCATACCTAGGGCATGGTCGGCAGTTGATTTTCAAGCAATCACTAAGTCACATCCGCCTATTCATAATAACCCAGCAAAATTCCAATGTGTATTAGCAGGATACATTTGTTTACAAAATCCTACTATAGAAGAAGTTAAAGCCGTCCTCCAATATGCTGTTCCAGCTGATCTAATGAAACGTATCTGGGATCATGCCAATGTCCCCACCCCAATACCAAAACATGATACACAAGGGAAAAACGGTTTTGAAGAAGTCAGGCAGTGAATAGTCGATGCTTTCATCGTCATAGTGCCACCTACCCCCAATTGGTCTAAGATTAAATCAATCATACAAAAAGAAGACGAACCTATAGACGAGTACTTACAACGACTTACTGATGCCTTTGAGGCATATTCCGGATACCCAGAGCCAACCAAAGGGCCAGCACAAAGTGGGCTGTCAGCTGCTTTTGTGGATGGGTTACACCCTCAAGTGAGAGATAAATTAAAAGATGTATGTTTGAATTGGCCTATTTTAGGCCTACATGAGTTAGTTCAGCAAGTACAATACCTATCTGACCATTTGGCTAAAAAAAAAAAGGATTTACAGGAAAAATTAGTACAAGCACAAATCCAAATGTGTAATGCTTTTGGCCAACCCGGTCACCGAGGTAGAGGACGAGGGCAGGGAAGAGGGAGAGGTAGGGGTCAAGGTCCAGCAAATCAAGTTAGACAAAACTATCAAGGTACGCAGTCAACCCAATCTCAAAATCCTAGTAATCAGACCGAGTGTTTCAATTGTGGCCAGGCAAGCCATTGGAAAAATGAGTGTCCATACTTGGCTGAACAACCTGCACCGTATACTGATGTGTCACAACAATGGAACTCTAACTGGACACCAAACCCCCAACAGCAACCACAATAAAGGTTCCCTGAACAGAAACAACAGCAGTTGTACCCTTTCCTTCCTGTGGATCAGGACGGACCACATGTCATGTTACTGGTTAAAAATAAACCATATCCGTTCCTGATTGATACCGGGGCAACTAAATCTATGCTGACTAGCAGAACAGCTATGAATATTCCCCTTTCTTACAAACTAACTAAAGGAGTAGGTGTCTCTGGTATACCTATTGAGTATTCTGAAACCGTACCAGTCCCAATAACTTTGGGACCTTTTTAAGATAATCATGCATTTTTAGTAGGACCCTCAGCACCTTTAAACTTGTTAGGAAGAGATTTCCTTTGCAAAATGGGGGCCACTATTTTTTGCACAGCTGTTGGAGTTTATCTCCAAGTACCTTCAGACCAACAGGACACTACTCTGGCAGCCTTGGACGACACCATAACACTACAATCTATGTGTATTCAGTCCAAATCTAACAAAAATGAAGATTTACATTCCCTACCCTCTTACTTGTGGACAACTCATGACAATGATGTAGGATTTTTAACTTCAGCTATCCCTGTAAAAATAACTCTAAAACCAGGTGCAAAGTTGCTGTGTGTACTACAGTACTCTCTGACGGCTGAGGCTATCTCTGGTATAGCCCCTGTTATTTCTGCACTAGAACAGCAAGGGATCATAGTACCCACCACAAGCCCTTGTAACACTCCAATATTGCCAGTAAATAAACCTGGTAAACAAGCTTACAGATTTGTAAAAGAATTATGGAAAGTTAACAAAGCAGTTATGCCTGTCTTCCCAATTGTGCCAAACCCAGCTACTATTTTAAGCTGTATCCTACCTACAGCTAGATATTTTACAGTAATAGATATTTCGCCTTTTTTTCTCTATTCCAGTGCATCCTGATAGTCAATATTTGTTTGCTTTTACCTACAAAGGGCAACAGTATACTTGGACTCGATTGCCCCAGGGGTATGTAGAATCCCAACTTTATTTTCAGGGGAAATGCATAGACAGTTAAAAGATTTACAATTACCGTCACGTTCAGTTTTAGTTCAATATGTGGACAACATACTTATAGCCTCTCCAGACAGTACCTCATGTAAGGAAGATTCCCTTTTAGTATTACATTTTTTAGCTGCATGAGGATTTAAAGTAAATAAATCTAAACTACAATACTGTCAAGACAAAGTGCAGTATTTAGGACCCATTATTGAAATGGGTTCTCGTCGGATACTCCCTAACCAAATCAGTTCCATTCAAAATGCACCATGTCCTGTAACTCAGAGACAACTTAGAGGGTTCCTTGGTCTAGCAGGATATTGCAGACAGTAGGTATCTAATTTTTTGGAACTTACAGCCCCTCTGCTGCAGCTTTTGAATAAAGACATTACAGACCCTTTACCCTGGACGTCACAGCATGATGAGGCTTTCCAGGCCATCAAAACAGCCCTGGTAAATCCTCCTGCCTCAGGATTACCAGACTATTCAAAACCTTTAGTTTTCTTTTGTTGCGAATGGAATAAAACTGCTCTAGGCCTCTTAACTCAGTGACGCACTGGAAGTTACCGACCTATTGCTTACTACAGCACTCAATTGGATCCGGTTGCTTCTGGTCACCCAGCTTGCTTATGGGCTGTGGCAGCAGCTGCCATTTTGGTAGACATGGCAGCTCCACTAACCCTGGGGCATGACACTGTATTAGCAGTCCCACATGCTGTTCAAACGTTGCTTCTAAAGACAAAAACACAATATTTTTCAAATGCACGTCTTACTAAGTATGAAATAAGTTTAATGGGTAATCCCGCTTTACAAGTTAAGCACTGCCCACCGCTAAACCCAGCTTCTTTAATACCGACCTCAGATGAGGGCGAACCACATGATTGTGTACTAGTAGTTAACTCTGTTCTTTCTCCTAGGTTAAATTTATATGATACTCCTTTACAAAATCCTGATTTAGTTCTTTTCGTTGACGGATCCTGTTTAAAAACAAACTCCGGAGAATTCCAAGCTGCTTGGTCAGTCTGTACACCGACTGAAGTATTGCGATCAGCGCAATTACCTACAGTCGCCTCCACGCAGGTTGCGGAATTAGTGGCATTATCAAATGCATGCAAAATAGCTAAAAACAAGTCTGTTACCATTTATACTGATTCCTGTTATGCCCATGGTGTTGTACATGATTTTGGTATGTTATGGAAAGAACGGGGGTTCCTAACATCTTCCGGAACACCCATTAAAAATAATTTTTACATCAATAATTTATTACAAGACTTATTGTTACCTTCTGAAATTGCTGTTGTTAAATGTGCAGCCCATCAATCCAATAATACTTCGAAAATAAGGGCAATCATTTTGCTGACTGGGCTGCTAAACAGGCTGCTTTCTCACAAACTGTTCAGGGTCGCTTTTTGCAGCCGTTACAATCCATGACAACTTTTGATAATACAGTGTTAAAAGCTTTACAGGATGATGTTTCAGAATCAGAAAGAAGAACATGGCTGGCTAACAATTGTTTTAAATGCTCTGATTCACTTTGGCAACATCCAGATGGCAGATTGGTCTGCCCTATATCCATGCTAAATTCTCTCATTAAAGCTTATCATTTGCAGCCCATGTTGGGCTACAAGCTTTAATAAAACAAATCCAAATGGATTGGTTTGCCCCAAGGCTTTCTGCTTCTGTACAGCACTTTGTGAGTACATGCTCCATTTGTTTACAGTACAATATTTCAAAAGGCACAATGGCTCCCGCACAACCCTTGCCAAAACCATTGGGACCATTTTGCGCTTTGCAATGGGATTTTTTTGAATTACCAATATGTGCTCATTTTAAATATGTTTTAACTGTTGTTGATATTTTTTCTGGCTGGCTAGAAGCATACCCATGTGTAAAGAATGATGCTATATCAGTTGCTAAGAAACTGTGTTATGAATTTATACCTCAATTTGGTGTTCCCTGTTATATATATTCAGATCGTGGAACACATTTTACAGCTCAGTTAATTGACTCACTGTGTACTATGTTGGGTATCACTTTAAAATTTCACTGGCCATATCGACCACAGGCATCTGGCATTATCGAATGTATGAATCAAACACTGAAAACCAGACTAGCAAAAATTACTACTGAAACAGGCCTCACTTGGGTACAGGCCTTACCTCTAGCTTTGCTCTCTATGAGAGCACAAGTACATCCTACTAAAGGTCTTTCTCCTCATGAAATCCTCATGGGCTGCTCTATGCGCATGCCCATGACTCCACCACCACCCTTTTCTGAGTATGATGCCTTTGATCATGATGTTATTGTATATTGCACTTCTCTTGTTTCTTTCTTACAGTATTATCACCGCCAAGTAGCAGTGGTACAACATAATCCTGATTTTTTCCTGTCTTCTAAACTGCAACTGGGAAATTGGGTATATGTCAAGTCTTTCTCCCAAAAAACAGCACTGCAACCTCATTGAAAGGGGCCCTACCTGGTTCTATTGACAACATCTTCAGCGGTACGATTACAAGGCTCACCTACCTGGATTCATATATCACACATTAAGAAAGTCATCCTATCTAAAGATCAAACACCTTTATCTTTTACAGCTCCAGATTTCTCACCTATTGCTTCTCAAACTAGAAGCCATACTGTCCCAGTACCTGATGATGACTGACATTTCTCCAATCAGGACACTTCTGCATTCCGACACAAAAATCCAACCAAAACCACCATTTCCACAGAAGTACTGCATAACTATTATGGTGACTATTTTTGTTGTTATCGTCTTTTTACTATGGCCATTTCTATTTCCTGCTCCAGTCATACCTCATGCCAAAAGAACTGTGTGGCATCCACAATTCAACACCTACCAAGCAATAAAATATGCTTATGCATCATCCCTTAATGTCTCCAATTGCTGGATCTGCACTGCCATTCCTACGGTTCATGGGGGATTGATGCTAAATATAGTCCCTTTAGGGATTGAAGAGACTTGGATGAATCTGATCTATGACACATCATAGGTTGTCTCAAAACACAAGGTAACATTACAGTTGTCCCTCCATCAAAATGGAACTGTGTGTTTTCAAAGACTTGATAAAACCAGAGTAGGATCCAGAGTAGGGTGGAGCCATTGTAACAAAACTGTGGTATATAACTGTACTGCATGGGGTTGTGTAACAGATTTTTCGCCTATATTAAGAAATGTTAAGAATTCTATAGCTAGCTTTTCCCGGAAAATAGAAACTGTCTACTGGAAAATATTTGAAGGACTTCAAAATACCGGGAATCACTTTAAGTCTATCAATATCACCATTAAAGTAGAAAACTGTTATTTTGTGTGCGGAAGAAAAGCATATAAATGGCTACCAGGAAACTGGTCTGGCAGTTGTTTCCTGGGTTACCTCGTTCCAGCTATTCAACATGTGTCTACTTTACCTAAAGGAAAAATTCGGAATGTTCGAGAGGTCAAGAGGCCTACCAACCCGGTAGGTCAAGTCAATGCTTCCTGGATCTATCATCATGACTTAACTCATGCTAGTTCCAAAGGACTATCCCATATGGACTTGGGTGATGACGTCATATCTGCTACATTTTCTGCCTTAGAATTATTAACTGATGAAATGACTGCTATGAGAGCTGTAGTACTCCAAAACCGTATGGCTCTCGATTTCACCCTAGCAACAAAAGGAGGAACTTGCGCTTTAATCCAAGAGGAGTGCTGCACATTTATTCCTGACAATCAGCACGAAATTAAAAGTCATCTTGAATTGATTCAGAGAATTTCTGAACTTTCAGAGGCCAAAGAGTCTGATAGTTCAACATGGGCTTGGTTAACGAACCTGTTCTCAGGTTGGGGAGGTGGAATGTTGAAACTGATTTTATTAATCGCAGTATTAGCAATTGTTGTTTTTCTTGTCTTATTTCTAATCAAAGCATTGATTTTAAAATTGTCTTCAAAAACTGTGAATAAAGTGCCTAAGTTTTATATGCCTGCAGTTATGAATGTAAACGATAAAATGACAAAGTTTTCCAATGATAAAAAGACCAGTAGCATGGTTATGTTAGATTTAGGACAAATGTATGATAGGTTAAACGGTGATGCTTACACAGCATCAAATGGGGGATTGTAGAATATGAACAGCCAAAGCATGTGTTTGAGGAAATTGAGTATGTGATAGTCTGTACGCAAAATGTACTGTGAATTGTGAACTCTGAATGAACTCTGAACAATAAAGAAAATGCTGAACAACAAGAATCTGCCTAACAGCAGGAAATGTGCCTTTTATGGAAGTGCATCCGATTTTCTGTTTTTTGCCTAGAGATATGATGATGTAAATTGTCTTATGTTTACGGGTAAACCTTTGATTGGTTAATTGCCCTGTGTAATAATCTAATTGGTTCAGTTTCATATTTTTGTACTGTCAGCACTATTACCATTACAAAAGCTTGTTTATTTCCTTATTCTGAGAGTCTCCCTGGTACTTTCCATGAGGCTCCCACACGTGTGTACTTGTATTTAATAAAAACCACTGAAAGAGACAAAGAGCTGTATTCTTCATTTACAAAGTAATGCACGACTTAACACAGCATACCTAGCTTCTTCAGTGATGAACAACAAAATAGCAAATAACCAATTATATAATTAACCCCTTCCACCTTCCTGTTAAGTCAATTCCTGTCAGTCCCAAAACATTATGTATTATAAATAATTATTAAATCTCTTGCTATGTGACTTCCTATCAACCCCAAATCATTACATATTATAAATGATCAATGAGTCCAGGGAAAAACAGGGATGTAACAGCACTGATAAACAGACACCAGTGTGAAAGTGCATACTCATAACTAATCTCACCACATTCAAAGTAACATACTGGTAAGCCACATGAAAAGTAGAGTATATGGACTAATCCAATATTTCTCCTTCTTATTTAAAATGCAGTGCCAGCCAAGTTTATTACTTCTATGTCCCTGAATTTGGTCAATAATAGTAAAATAAAATCTAGCAGTGTTATGGGAAATACAGTATCTATAAAGGGCATTGGTCATTGTCTTATTACATATATCACTTAGATGTTCAGACATGCGAATCCAAAGGGGACGAGAAGTTTATCCTATATAGAAGGCCAAGCAGGTGCAAGTTGCCAAATACACTACCCAGTCACTTCCACAGTTCACAAAAAAATCTGATATCCAAAACTTGACTAGTATTTTTACTGGAGAACTGTTAAGACTTGTGTACATACTTACATAAGGTACAATGACAGCATGAAAAAGAGCCTAACAATTTGTCCCCAGTAATAGCCATTTGATGACTGATGGCTCCCCTTGTACCATCATGTTTAAAATGTGAAAAATAGACCTCCAATGATTTGCATCTCTGAAATTAATATTTACATCTAGGACAAAGGGCCTGATACAATTCCTCATTGGCCATCAGCATGTTCCATTTTTTAGATATCACATCCCTAATTAGATTGATGTTCTGCCCATAGCTTGTAACAAACCTGATGGTATCCTTATTGCTGTCCTGTGTTTTGTTTTTATATTCCAACAACTGTGTTCTCTCTTGTTTGGAAGCTCAATTAGTGGCAGACAGGATATCTTGTTGTATATAACCCCTGATTGTTAACCTATGAATCAAATCCTGCTGAAAATATAAAGTCCTCCTGTGTGGAGCATATTCTTTTAATGCGCAAAAACTGAGATTTAGGTATATTCCATTTTTACATGTTGTGGGTATAGACTAGAAGTGTATAACAGGTTGTTGTACTGGGGATATTTTCCAAACACCTGAGTTCTAAGTGTATCATCTGGATTCCTTATGATCGTAACATCCAGAAAGATAATTTGACTGACTTCACAACTTAATGTGAATTCTATTCCTCACTTATTATCATTTAAATATTCTACAAACTCCAACAAATATTGTCTATCTGCTCACCACACTAACCAGCAGTCATCTAAACATCTCCTTCAAATATCCATTTCATTCAAGTAGATGTTATGAATATCACTATATATTAAGTGTTCTTCAAGATATCCCATAAATAGGTCAGCCTAGATGGGGGCAAAGGAAGCCCCCATCAGTGTACCCTGCATCTGCAAGTAACATTCTCCCTGAAAGTAAAGCACGTTTTTAGATAGAGCATGTTCTGCCATACAAATCAAGAGTGTACTAAAGCCCAGTGGATATACATTGGCCCTCTCTAACCAATATTGAAGTGCCTGTAGGTGTATCCATAGGGGAATATTAATATACAGAGCCTTCACATCCAGGGTACATAATAACCATGTTGGTTCCAGTTGTGTATCTGATATAATTTTCAAAAATTTAGTCATTCCTGTATTCTAGCTCTTATTAGATTCAACAAGGGCTTCAAATATTTGGTCAAAAATGCAGATAAAGGTTCTGTCAAGGAACCAATACCTAAGAAAATGGGCCTACCCAGAGGTGTATCCAGGCTTTTATGTATTTTGGGCAGTAAATACAGAATCTGTTCCTGTGGGTCACTCACCATCAGGTGTTGCATGACTGCATCCTTAATGACCCCTTCATCTACTGGCTGTTGGAAAAACAAGTCAATATCCTTCTTAAAATTGGATTATGGGGTCCATAGGCATATGCATATAATGTTGAGGGTTAGACAACTGTCTATTTCCCTCAGCCAGATAATAATCCATATTCCTAATGACCACTGCTCCACCCTTATCAGCTGGTAATATGACAATATTCTTGTTACTCTTTAGTTCACTCAAGGCCTGTTGTTCACTAACTGTAAGATTATAAGCAAGCATTTTGGACTGACTCAATTTGAAATGTAAATCTTTGAGGACAGCCTGCTGAAATATCAATACATGTTTATTCATTGGAGGGGTGAAATCCGACTTGGAGAACCTAAAGTCAGTAGATTTATAAGAGGAATCCCTAGAACCAAAAAATAATCTTAGATTCAATCTATGGCAAAACCACAAAACATCATTGACCATATCATTCTTATCAGTAAAGAAACCAGGAACATAGTTAAGACCTTTATTGAGTAGACGTTTTTGTTCGTCTGTTATTTCCACTGAGGAAATGTTATGGATGATGTAATCATGCTCTACCAGGTCATCAGTGTTTGTAATAGACCTTCTACCATGTTTATTCCTGTGTTTTCTCCCACCCCTGTGCTTACCATGTCTAAAGGGTGGTCCAAGCTGTGTTGTTTCCTGGAGATTGGTGATTCCTATGTGTTAGGAGCCTCCATGTCCATGGCTGATAATTCTTTCCCAGAGGTACTGCTATAATTAGTACCTGTTTGTTTGAATATAGATCTTGATCTTTTCCTCTTGGATCCTGCCATTGCTTTATCAATATCCAAAAATTTATTCATAGATACTTCCTATGCATATGTGTAATATGAAACTCCTGATTAGCTTGAAATACTATTAATATTCCCCACTGGGCACACCTACAGGGACTTCAATATTGGTTAGAGAGGGCCAAATTATATCCAGCAGGCTTTAATACACTCTTGATTTATATGGCAGAACATGCTCTATCTAAAAACGTGTTTTACTTTCAGGGAGAATGTTACTGGCAGACTCAGGGTACAGTGATGAGGGCTTCCTGTGCCCCCGTCTGTGCTGACCTATCTATGGGATATCGTGAAGAACACTTAATATATAGTGATATTCATAACATCTACCTGAATGAAATGGATATTTGGAAGAGATTTTTAGATGACTGTTGGCTAGTGTGGCGAGCGGTCAGGCAATATTTGTTGGAGTTTGTAGAATATTTAAATGATGACAAGTGGGGAATAGAGTTCACATTAGGTTGTGAAGTCAGTCAAATTAGCTTTCTGTATGTTATGATCATAAGGAATCCAGATGATACACTTAGATCTCAGGTGTTTGGAAAATATCCCCAGTACAACAACCTGTTATACACTTCTAGTCTACACCCACAACATATCATCATTAAAAGAATATGCTCCACACAGGAGGACTTTAGATCTTTTCAACAGGATTTATTTCATAGGTTTTAAGATCAGGGGTTATAGACAACAAGATATCCTGTCTGCCAGTAATTGGGCTTCCAAACAAGAGAGAACACAGTTGTGGAATATAAAAACAAAACACAGGATAACAATAAGAATACCATCAGGTCTGTTACAGCCTATGGCCGGAACATCAATCTAATTAGGGATGTGATATCCAAAAATTGGAACATGCTGATGGCCAGTAAGGAATTGTATCAGGCCCTTGGTCCTATATGTAAATATTTGTTTCGGAGAGGCAAAACATTGGGGGCCTATTTTTTACATTTTAAACATGATGGTACAAGGTGAGCCATCAGCCATCAAATAACTATTACTGGGGACAAATTGTTAGACTCTTTTTCATGCGGTCATTGTACCTTATGTAAGTATATACACAAGTCTTAACAGTTCTCCAGTAAAAATACTAGTCAATATTTTGATATCAGATTTTTTTGCAAACTGTGGAAGTGACTGGATAGTGTATTTGGCAACTTGCACCTGCTTGGCCTTCTGTATAGGATAAACTTCTCATCCCCTTCATATTCGCATGTCCGAACATCTAAGTGATATACGTAATAAGAGAATGACCAGTGCTCTTTATAGACACTGTATTTCCCATAACACTTCTTCTTCTTCTTTCGGCTTTATCCTGGTTAGGGGTCACCACAGTGGATCACCTGTCCGCACATTGAATGGCAGTGGAGTTTTACGGTGTCGAGTTGCCAGCCCGGCACCCAACCTTCCACAGAAGGCACACTCACACGCACACCTAGGGCCGATTTAGAGTGTCCAATCCACCTGCAGCATGTCTTTGGGATGTGGGAGGAAACCGGAGCACCCGGAGGAAACCCATGCGACCACAGGGAGGACATGCAGACTCCATACAGAAGGCACCCCAGCCAAGGATCGAACCGGAGAACCTCTTGCTGTGAGGTGGCAATGCTAACCACTGCACCACCGTGGCCGCCCTACTGTATTTCCCATAACACTGCTAGATTTTATTTTACTATTATTGACCAAATTCAGGAACATAGAAGTAATAAACTTGGCTGGCACTCCATTTTAAATAATTATTAAATTAGGGGGGCTTTTTCCCCCAGATTCAATGATCATTTATAATATGTAATGTTTTGGGGTTGATAGGAAGTGAACTAACAAGAGATTTAATGATTATTTTTATTACATAGTGTTTTGGGACTGACAGGAATTGACTTAATAGGAAGGTGGAAGGGGTTAATTATATAAATGGTTATTTGCTATTTTGTTGTTCATCACTGAAGAAGGCAGGTATGCCAAAACCGGTATGATGTGGTTGATATAACCTAATAAAATATTGGAGCGCTTAATACCCATTATCTACAAAAGGCAAGCTGCTGCCTATACAAAACAGATGTATACCTTACATCTGTTTCAGAGAGAGAGAGAGAGAGAGAGAGAGAGAGAGACATACAAACAAACAGACACACACACACACACACACACACACACACACACACACACACACACACACACACACACACACACACACACACACACACACACACACACACACACACACACTGAAACTGATGGATTATACGAACTGAACTGAAAAAAAAAACACAAGTATGTCAGACAATTAAGCATGTAATGGAATGTAGTAGGGGGTATGTAAACATGGAAAATAGGAATTTCAAACAATATTATGTCTCAACAAATACATGCTGTACTGCTATATTTCTGAGAAGAACCTATGGCCATAGCATCTGTGTCTATCTGCAGTGTCATAGAACACAGCTCAACACCCTGAGTCACTCCAGGAAAGGATGGCTTACATATGACCAATACTGGAGTGTGTGTTGCACAATATTGACTGTGACACTGCTAGGCCAGCTACTGGGATGTCGCAAATATCCATATGTTAATTGTCAATACAAATATGATATACATGTTTGTCTCAGACATGTGATGGACCTATACAGGGTATTTGCATACTGAAATACTGTTGCAGCTGTGTGTTGAACTGCATGTGATACACTGAGCTCATACCATTCAACTGTCCAGTGTTATGCACACTGACCATATGTGTCCCTCATATTTGTAGTCATGTCATCAAGAGTTGTGTTATGTCTGGCAAATAATTGTAAACCTGTGAACACTGACATTACAACATCACCTTCTCTTTCTTTTGGCTGTAACCATTAGTGGTTGCCACAGCAGATCATCTGTCTCCATGTCTTCCAGTCCTCTGAATCTTGCTCTGTCACACCAACCACCTGCATGTTCACTATCACCACATAAATACACCTTATCTCAGGCCTTCCTCTTTTCCTCTTACCTGGCAGCCTCATCCTTTCCCAAATATACTCAGCATGCCTCCTCATCACATGTCCAAACCAACATAATCCTGTTACTCTCTGGCTTTGTCCCCAAACTGTCCAACCTGGGCTGACCCCCTAACATACATATTACTAATCCTGTCCAGCCTCATCACACCCAGTGCAAATCTTAACATCATTAACTCTGCTACATCCAGCTCTGACTTGTGCCTCTTTTTTCATTGCCAATGTCTCCAACCCATATAACATAGTTGGTCTCATTACCCTCTTGTAGACCATCCCTATCACTCTTAATGGTACTCATCTGTCACAAATCACTCTTGACACTCTTCTCCACCCACTCCATCCTGCCTGTACTCTCTTCTTCATCTCTCCTCCACACTCGCCATTACTCTGAACTGTTGTTCCCAAGTATTTACACCTATCCACCTTTGAAAACTGTACTCCCTGGATCCTCACCATTCCTCCATCCTCCCTCCCATTCACACACATATATTCTGTCTTAGTCCTGCTGACCATCATTCCTCCCCTCTCTAGACCATACCTCCACCCTCCAGGGTCTCCTCAACTTATTGTCTACTGTCACTACAGACCACAATGTCATCTGCAAACAGCACAGTCTATGGGGACACCTGTCTGATCATGTCTGTCAACCTGTCCATCGCCACTGCAAATAAGAAAGGGCTCATAGCTGATCCCTGATGAACTCCCACCTCCTCTTTAAATGCACCTGCTACTCCCATTGCAGAACTCACTGCTGTCACACTAGCCGTGAACATATCCTGTAGCATTCCTACAGATTCCTCTGCCACTCCTGACCACCTCATACAATACCACAACTCCTGTCTAGGAATCCTGTCATATGCTGGCTCTAAGTCCACAAAGACATGATGGAGCTATTTGTGACCTTCTCTGTATGTCCCCCATCATCAGTCTCAGAGCAAACATCACATGTGTACTGCTCTTTCCTTGCATGAAACCACACTGCCGATCAGTAATCCTCACCTCCCTTCTTAACCTAGCTCCACCACCCTTTACCATTACCTCATGCTGTGACAGATCAGTGTTATCCCTCTGTAGTTACTACAGCTCTGCATACCACCCTTATTCTCATAATCAGTACCCAAGCACATTTTATCCACTCCTCATGCATCCTCTCACTTTCCAAGATTACAGTAAACAATCTAGTTAAAAAGACCACTGCCATTTGTCCTAAACACCTCCGTGCTTCCACAGGTATGTCATCTGGACCAATAGCCTTTCCATTCTTAAACCTCTTTATAGCTATCCTTACTTCCCCCTTGATAATCTGTTGCACATCTTGATTCACCATACCCACATCATCCAGCCTTCTCTCTTTCTCATTCTCTTCATTCATCAGCCCATTGAAGTACTGTTTCCACCTCCTCAACACACTCTCCTCACTTGTGAGTCCACTTCCACCATTTTCCTTTATCAGCCTTATTTGCTGCACATCCTTCCTAGCTACATATCTCTGTCTAGCCAATTGGCACAGGTACTATTCTCCATCCTTGGTGTCCAACCTTACATACAACCCTTCAGATGCCCCATCCTCAGCCTTTGCCACCACTCTGTTTGCCATGCACCCCATCTCCCTATATACCTGTCTACTTTCTTCATCTGTCTGACAATCCCACTTCTTCTTGGCCAACATCTTTCTCTGTATACTCCCCTGTACTTTCTCATGCCACCAGGTCTCCTTGTCCTCCTTCTTCTGTGCAGATGTCACACCAAGCCCTGTTCTATTCATCTCCCTTACTAGCTTGGATGTAGTTACCAAGATATTTGCTAAGTCTTCACTGCCACCCACTGCCTGTCTTAACTCTTCCAGAACTCAACCTCACAATCACCCTTTCTCAGTATCCACCATTTGATCCGTGGTGCTGCTCTCACACTCCTCCCCCTATCCTTGATCACCAACGTCATCCCACAGACCAACATTCCATGCTGCCTAAATACACTTTCCCCTGTCTTCACTTTATAGTTACCAATCCCCTTCAAACAGGCCCACCTGCATAGGAGATAATCCACCTGTGTGCATCTTCCTCCACTCTTGTATGTCACCCTATGCCCCTTGGTCTTGTAAAACTATGTATTCACCACAGCCATGTCCAACCTCTGTTGCAAACTCCACCACCATCTCACCTTCTGCATTCCTTTACTTAACACCATACCTACCTATCACTTCTGCTGCGCCTCTGTCCCCTTCACCAACATGCCCATTGAAATCTGCTCCACTCACCACTCTCTCACCCTTGGGTACACTCATCACCACTTCACCCAACCACACATAAGAATGTCTGTCTCATTCATCACACATGCAACTATTGGATCATATGCACTAACAAATGTCACCATTACACCATCAATTCCTAGCCTCCTAAATATCACTCTACCTGACACTCTTATCACCTCCACAAACACTCTTGGCATAATGTTCCTTCAAGTTATTGTACCTGACTCTGATACATACAACTGTACACCCCTTCCATCTGGTCTCTGGCACACACAATATATCCACCTTTCCTCTGTCCAGCATATCAGCTAGCTCTGTCCCCATACCAGTCATACTCACAACATTAACAGTTCCTACCCTCACTACCACACCCCTAGCCTTTCTCCTCTCTGCCTGCCACATGAGCGTCAGACGTCCTCCAGGGTATGTCTGTGAATTCAAAGGCTACTGCACTATCAAATGACATATGTGTGTTACAGCAATATGAAGAAAGTGTCACTAATTTTGGCCCATAGCCCACCATGTATGTGCGGTGTCCTCCAGATGTCCTGCCCTAACAGGTTGACATGACTGACTGAGCAGCAAGACTGTAATTATAGTCTGCCATACTGACATAGAACAGAAATGTATAGCAGGTATTACCTCTGCATATGCATGTATGTGTAGGTGTACCTGGCTGCCTCATAACAACTGTCATGGGATGCAAAACATCAGGTAAATAAGGTGCACATGTTGTACACATGTGTAACCATAGTTTATGTGCATCCAACAGAGTTACACTTCTACAGATACTGGTTGTGGCATTGCCCTGACACAGACATGCGTAGTATAATAAGCATGAGTATCACGTTGAAATTGCAGTGGTGGCCAACTGTGTTCCGACCTTGTGTCCATGCCTACTACAAACAGATATATGACCATCCACATAGCTGTATGGCTTCAGCAATACCTTACTTGTCAAACCTGTCTCCACCAAAGTAGAGTAAACCCCTTTGCTGGACAGCAGCAATGCACTAAGCACATAATGTGATGCCATATTGGCTGTGCAGGGCAAAGTAGGAGCAGGCACCAACTGGGCAGCATGTCAGCCAGTCTGAATGAGTATATTAGGTCACAGGTGGATTACTGTAAGGCTAACTATGAATACAAATTGGACACATTCACTAATGGCAATCACAAGGCCATCTTCACATATGTCTGCAGTCTCAGAAGCAACAACCTAACCCACCCTGTAATGGTGGTCAATCACAGCACATACACTCACACCATAGCTGCAGCTAACCTGCTGCAGACAGGTTTAGGGCAAACATCACCCCCCTGGTTCACCATCAGTATAGGTGGATATGCACATCATACACACCCCTCCCCTCATCATCATGGGTCAGGTGCAAACTGCCTAATCAAAGTTAACAAAAGCAAGTCCCCTTGGGCCTGATAACATTCCTGTCTGCATCCTACATGAACCCAGGCATATGCTTCCAGCTCCATTACACACTGGATGCAAGCAAAGCCTGTGTACCATTGACATCCCAACTGCAAGGAACATGACCACTGTCATCCCTCTACACAAACGTAAATGATGAATGGTGGTTTATGCAATGTACTGGACCTCAGTGTGGGGAACATGACACATCAGGACCAGGAGTACATTGCATGTTATTACAGTGCTGCCAGGTACAAGTGTATGATGTGTTTGTAAGTGGTGGCTAATGATAGCCCATATTCATGTGCTGGCTCTGTAAAGAACTCTGAGCAATGTCTGAGGTCCTGTGATTGTTTCCCTGTTTATGTCTTCCAGGTGGCATGCACCAGCAACCACCTTACACCGATGCGGAGACAGCAGCCATCACAGAAGCTGTAATCTTAAAATATGTCATCCTTTCTGGCCATAGCCAGCAAACTCTGCGGCAGTGGACTGCCCTGTGGGACGAGATCATCCACAGAGTGAACATCTTGGGCCACCATGGATGCACATACAGTTAGGTCAGGCATAGAGCAACTGACCTGATACATCATGCCTGGCAAAGGGCTGTTGCCGTTATGAGGGACCGTACTGCTACCAGTGGGGGACCAGCCACATAGGCCCCACTTACAGCAACATGTCTGGCAGAGAGCGCACATAAGTAGCCAATATGAGACAGAGATTCATTGGAATTGTTGGAATCTGTCCATTTGGGGCAAGTGTGTAGTACCTAAGATCCTCTTTGTGAGGTACATTTGCACTCTCTGCTGTTGTTGCAGGTGTACAGTGGGGTACATGGTAAATGGGCTGTAGTACACATTGACTGGCCTACTGAGAGAGAGTACAGGAAAACACTGTCATTTTACTTCCCCGGATTCAAGACCCTTAGTCAGGAGAAGTGACACATGAAAGGACTTTCAGAAGACAGTGGCACTGTGCTGGTCAACAGAGAGCTGACTGCCAACCTGTGTTCCCAGTTCCCTTATACCAACATCAGTGTTCAGTGGACTAACATCAATGTATTACTTTATGGGAACCATATTGTACCCGAAGGGGATGGCAGCACATCATCTGGCATTGAGTTTATGTCCAGGGTTCTGACAACAGTCATAGGTCTCAGAGAGGCCTTTGTGAAGGATGTCAGCCTCATATGGGGGGTGTAATAATAGCACCCACCTTGTAGTTATCTGCAAACATTGTCAGCCAGGGCACCTTCATGTTGGGGTGGTCCTCAGAGGTATAGATCCAAACATGAGGGGACCCAGGTCCACAAACTGTGGGACTCAACTCATGACTGTTCAATAGTCTGACATGGAGTTTTCTGATTTCACACTGTGGGTTCTATCTGTGAGCCAGTTTGCAGGCCACCTACTGATGTAGGGGGTTGCTGCCTACCCAAGTGTGTTCATGTATGATTCCTAAGTGGGAAGTGATACCCAAGGATTAGATGAGATGCCTATCTTGTTATCTATTCCATACTGTCAAATAGTTATTGCACATGCCACAATGCTTATGGGCCTGCAGAGTGTCTATAGGTCCCTCTACAATGGATGACAACTGTGGGCCTTGTAATGTGGACACAGGGATATGTACTGGGTGGGCAACAGCAAAAAGTAGCAACCCCCTCAATGCATATGGTTCTTATACAAACACAACAACCCCCCCCAAACAGGATACTGTTCTTGCACACACACACACACACACACACACACACACACACACACACACACACACACACACACACACACACACACACACACACACTTTTACATTTGCCAAGACTGAGATTAGAACTCCTACCTAACTAGTTATTTGTACTATAGTGTTGCACAGTTATCACGTGTGCCACAGAGCTTATAGCGGTGAGACCTGATGAAAGGGAATTCTATGGTGACTGATATCTGCAGGACTGCTAAAGTAGGGCAATGGGAAGTGTACTGGGTTTGAATGGACCCCAAAGCTTTAACTTATAAACACACACACATGTATGCACACGAACACACTTTTACATTTTGAAAAAAACAACTCTTGCTGGGTAAAGCACCTTCAAATCAGACGAAATCAACAGTATAAGAACATAAGAAGGTGCACCATAAGCCAAAGTCTTAATAAAGATGAACCTCCAGTAGATGAAACACGGGTTTATTAATATACAACACGAACAAACTGCAGTATGGTAAGCGCTTTCACGTTATATTTAACGCTTCATCAGACATCAAAGCAGCCTAGGACCATCTGTTTAAATAAGAATGACTCACAGGTCATATGCTTAAACTAGCAAATCAGAATAAAAACAATAATGACTTAAACTATTAAAATGCTAACATTATAAAATCTTAAAAACACATCTTAATGTCTTAAAGGTCTATTAGCTAAAAAGGTTTAAGGGCTAATCTGTCATTTATGCCAAATTTATGCGCTTGTAATTTTAATATCCACTTCCCTTCTCTTTCTTCAGCTTTGTTTTTGATATCCCTAGTCTACCAGTTTTGCCTACAAGTTCGAGAACCTGAAACTTAAAACAATGTGCTGATCCTAGTTCTTTTGTGTGTTTAGCTAGGGCATTGGTAGTATTACATTTAGCTATGGCATAAATATGCTCCCTGATTCGTTCTCGTAGGGTTCTAGTTGTCATGCCTACATAAAAATAAAACATTGCTGGCATCTGGCTATATATACTAAACAATCAGACTTGCAATCGGCATAGCCTCTGAAGAAATAGGTGCGTTTGGTATGAGGGTGTACAAAACAATCAGTGTTGAATATATATCTGCATTGATTGCACATGTGACAAGGGTGGGTGCCCGTCTTAGTTAGTGACTTATGTGGTTTATCAACCCTATCATAACAAAGTAGTCTGCTAAGGAAAGACATATTCTTGTATGCTAATCTAGGTCTCTCATCAATAAGGTTCTTAATTCTATCATCTACCATCAGAAGTCTCCAGTTGTTATTTAATATGTTCAGTATATATTTGTTTTTATTAGTATAGGGAATAACAACTCTGTTGACATCAGAGTTGTTCTTAACCTTATTAGTAACTGGAAGTTCTCTAGGTCTATTGATCAAGGGAGCTCCTACATCTTTCCTAAGTCTATCACTCATAGTGATGTTTTCTGATACATGCTCACGATTATAGCCTCTGGAAATAAAATTCCTGGCTAATTGGGATTTATGTTCGTTATACACCAAATCTTGTGATGTTAACTTAGAGACCCTTAGAGTTTGGTTCTTAACTATATTGTTGTGGACGTGTCTGGGGTGCATGCTATGACGATGGAGAAGGTTGTTTCTCCAGCAAGATTTCCTGAAAATCTCTGTTTCAAAGCCATTGCTGCCTTTAATGATCTTGACGTCCAGGAACTCAATCTCACTGGTGGCCTTGGAGCAATCAAAAGTAAGAAAACTAGTCGTCCCATTCAAATAGTTAATGAACAGTCGCAATTGCTCCAAGCTGCCACCCCATAACAAGAAAATATCGTCCACAAAACGATTGAAATATTTAAGGTGTTCCTTATATTCAAAATTAGAGGTGAAGATGTATAAATCCTCCCATTGTGCCAGTACCAAGTTGGCGTAAGCGTTGGCACATGGAGTGCCCATCGCTACGCCCTTGGTCTGTAAGTAATATCTCTCCTCATAGCAAAGAACATTATTTTCAAGAACGATCTCTAAGAGAGACATACATCTAGACACTGTATCACTTGGCATCTTCTTAGTGCATAACAATGTTCTGACATATTCCATGCCTATATCATTGGGTATCGATGTAAAAAGTGATTTGACATCAAGGGTGACAAGAATGTCATCAGCATTGAACATGGAACTACTAAAAGTAGCTAAATTTTCCAAAAAATGAGGTGTGTCTTTCAGGATGTAACTGATTCCCATAACAATAGGTTTTAACATCTTGTCCAGATATATGGACAGTGGTTCAGTTAACCATCCTCGACTCGAGACAATAGGTCTCAAGGGAGGATTCAACATATCCTTATGAATTTTTGGTAGGCCTCTGAAAGATGGTACCAATGGTTTATCTACTAACATATACGAATACAAATCCCTAGTTAATGTATTATTTAACATCAAATCATACAAATAAGCATGTACACATTTAATTAGATTGTTCAACTCATAATTGGTGATGGAACGATAAGTTTCCTTATCTGCTAACATATGTTCCATTCCCCTGGAGTAACTAGATTGATTTAAAACAACAATGGCCCCACCTTTATCAGCTTGTCTAATGGCTATCAAATTATTGTTTCGCAAGCTCACTAAAGCTTGTCTCTCTTCCATAGTTAAATTATAAAAATCAGCCTTCACATTCTTGTCATTGTATAGATCAAATAGATCAGATTCACATGCCTGTTCAAAGGCCTCTAAGAGAGGATGTGGTTGTGGCATAAAGTTAGAAGGTTTCTTAAATGACATATAAGTTGTACTTACATCCGTATTGACACTATTCATATCCTGGCCAAACATCAATTTTAAAGCTAAATTCCTAGTGAAAAACTTAATGTCAATAATGATGTCCGTAAGGTCATTACAACCTGCAGGTATGAAACTTAAGCCTCTGTTTAAAACGGAGAGCTCATGTTCATTCAAAATATAGTCTGATATATTGACAACTAAGTCGTCGTTTGTATTACCTTCTTTGTAGGATAAGTGATTTCTTCGGTGTTCTTTCTTTTCATCGGTCTCCCTTGTGGGGACCAAGTCCTCTTGTCGGTCTGTTTGTAGGGAAGGGGAAAAGAAGGAAACCCTTCCCCTAAGCCAAACACTTCATCTTCCACAGAAATGACAAACGGATCCATAGAGAGTTGTTTCCGTCGAACATCATGGCCCTTATGAAAGACCGGAGTATCTAAAGATTGTGGTACATCCACTTTGGCATCTTCACCCGCATGTACTTGGGCTTGTACAGTGACTAAACGGAGCGGCGGAATGGCCGTAGTGTCAGTAGATTCCACTGATGTTGGTCGTAAATCAGGAACAACTTTTTCATTCAAATGAGCCTGGGTTACTGCAGCGACTGGACGAGATGGTAAAATCATCCTGGCTTCAGATGGCTCAATCAATGGAAGCGCGCGTGTAGGCGCAGATGCCACCGCGCCAGTAGATGACGTTTCCAAGGGAGAGGATCTCTTGTCTCTCCGATAAGAATCTTTCGTTGGATTTAAAGGCATACGCTCATGTCTGAAATTGGAGTGTGTATGAGCATAGGGTTTCTCACGGGGCCACGAAAAGACTTGGCTCTTGTTAAAGTCAACAAAATCCCGTTCGAGCTTACGTTTCTTGTCTTGAGCGAGTCTCAAGTCAAGAGATGATATGGTACGTTTCACATCTTCAGTAAAAATTGTAAACTCAGCATCCCCTAATGCTTTCAAAAGATCATTTTCAATGCTTTTAACGTCTTCCATCAACTGCTGTATAGCAGAATCATAGTGATTAATAAGAATCTTGATGTATGAAAAACTAGTCTCTAGATTGAGCTTCTGCCATTTGGCTAGAAGCTCAGGATCAGAGTCTCCGAACGTTGGCATTTTAAGTACCCTTAGACCTCTGGGTACAAGTCTAAACTTAAGGCAGGCTTCCATGTGTAAACTCTGCCACTGGATGTTGCGTATTCTTTGTAGTTTATTTTCAAACTTTCTGGTTAACATCAGGATATCCATGTTGTTTTTAAAAACATTTTCAGCTGCCATGGGTTTATTTAATTCTGAGGCTGTTAATTTCAACAGCGGATTCGCATCCATTCGGATCAAGTTCTCCAGCATCATTAATTTATTTGTCAGGTTCAAGTTAGAATCACTCTGTTCAGAGGAAGCAGCCATGTCCCAGCAAGAAAAGCACCAACAGTCACAATATGAAAAAAACAACTCTTGCTGGGTAAAGCACCTTCAAATCAGACGAAATCAACAGTATAAGAACATAAGAAGGTGCACCATAAGCCAAAGTCTTAATAAAGATGAACCTCCAGTAGATGAAACACAGGTTTATTAATATACAACACGAACAAACTGCAGTATGGTAAGCGCTTTCACGTTATATTTAACGCTTCATCAGACATCAAAGCAGCCTAGGACCATCTGTTTAAATAAGAATGACTCACAGGTCATATGCTTAAACTAGCAAATCAGAATAAAAACAATAATGACTTAAACTATTAAAATGCTAACATTATAAAATCTTAAAAACACATCTTAATGTCTTAAAGGTCTATTAGCTAAAAAGGTTTAAGGGCTAATCTGTCATTTATGCCAAATTTATGCTTGTAATTTTAATATCCACTTCCTTCTCTTTCTTCAACTTTGTTTTGATATCCCTAGTCTACCAGTTTTGCCTACAAGTTCGAGAACCTGAAACTTAAAACAATGTGCTGATCCTAGTTCTTTTGTGTGTTTAGCTAGGGCATTGGTAGTATTACATTTAGCTATGGCATAAATATGCTCCCTGATTCGTTCTCGTAGGGTTCTAGTTGTCATGCCTACATAAAAAATAAAACATTGCTGGCATCTGGCTATATATACTAAACAATCAGACTTGCAATCGGCATAGCCTCTGAAGAAATAGGTGCGTTTGGTATGAGGGTGTACAAAACAATCAGTGTTGAATATATATCTGCATTGATTGCACATGTGACAAGGGTGGGTGCCCGTCTTAGTTAGTGACTTATGTGGTTTATCAACCCTATCATAACAAAGTAGTCTGCTAAGGGAAGACATATTCTTGTATGCTACTCTAGGTCTCTCATCAATAAGGTTCTTAATTCTATCATCTACCATCAGAAGTCTCCATCGTCATAGCATGCACCCCAGACACGTCCACAACAATATAGTTAAGAACCAAACTCTAAGGGTCTCTAAGTTAACATCACAAGATTTGGTGTATAACAAACATAAATCCCAATTAGCCAGGAATTTTATTTCCAGAGGCTATAATCGTGAGCATGTATCAGAAAACATCACTATGAGTGATAGACTTAGGAAAGATGTAGGAGCTCCCTTGATCAATAGACCTAGAGAACTTCCCGTTACTAATAAGGTTAAGAACAACTCTGATGTCAACAGAGTTGTTATTCCCTATACTAATAAAAACAAATATATACTGAACATATTAAATAACAACTGGAGACTTCTGATGGTAGATGATAGAATTAAGAACCTTATTGATGAGAGACCTAGAGTAGCATACAAGAATATGTCTTCCCTTAGCAGACTACTTTGTTATGATAGGGTTGATAAACCACATAAGTCACTAACTAAGACGGGCACCCACCCTTGTCACATGTGCAATCAATGCAGATATATATTCAACACTGATTGTTTTGTACACCCTCATACCAAACGCACCTATTTCTTCAGAGGCTATGCCGATTGCAAGTCTGATTGTTTAGTATATATAGCCAGATGCCAGCAATGTTTTATTTTTTATGTAGGCATGACAACTAGAACCCTACGAGAACGAATCAGGGAGCATATTTATGCCATAGCTAAATGTAATACTACCAATGCCCTAGCTAAACACACAAAAGAACTAGGATCAGCACATTGTTTTAAGTTTCAGGTTCTCGAACTTGTAGGCAAAACTGGTAGACTAGGGGATATCAAAAACAAAGTTGAAGAAAGAGAAGGGAAGTGGATATTAAAATTACAAGCGCATAAATTTGGCATAAATGACAGATTAGCCCTTAAACCTTTTTTAGCTAATAGACCTTTAAGACATTAAGATGTGTTTTTAAGATTTTATAATGTTAGCATTTTAATAGTTTAAGTCATTATTGTTTTTATTCTGATTTGCTAGTTTAAGCATATGACCTGTGAGTCATTCTTATTTAAACAGATGGTCCTAGGCTGCTTTGATGTCTGATGAAGCGTTAAATATAACGTGAAAGCGCTTACCATACTGCAGTTTGTTCGTGTTGTATATTAATAAACCTGTGTTTCATCTACTGGAGGTTCATCTTTATTAAGACTTTGGCTTATGGTGCACCTTCTTATGTTCTTACACTTTTACATTTGCCAGGACTGAGATTAGAACTCCTACCTAATGAGTTATTTGCACTATAGTGTCATGCAGTTATCACACACACCACAAAGCATCTAGGGTTCAGGTCTGGCAAAAGGTACTTCTATGGTGATAGACATCTTCAGGACTGTTAAAGTAGGGCAATGGGAAGTGTACTGGGTGGGAAAGGCCTGTTAATTCCTAGATCCTACTGACAATTCTCCTAGATCCTACTGACAACTCTCTAAGTGAATGAGAATGCTCAGTGTGACCTTCTATAGCAAATGTGGGACTCCATTCCAGGGATTGTTGTACTCCAGTCTGGATTGTTTTATGCTACAGCCATACCTCTCAACCTGTTGGTGTAGGATATCTGGAGATAGCCTATCAAAATGGGGAGACAATGGGTCATACAGTGATTGTGACTATTTCTCTTAGTAATGTATGTTTTGCTAGGGTTACAGGGTTTGTTTTAGCAGACATCTGATATATATGACATTTGACAATGTCATGTATTGTTTAAGTACCTTGTGGCATATCTCCTCAGATCATCACAGTGATTTACCAGAGGAATTCAGGATATAAGATGCACACACCAATATTATGGGACAAATACTAGGCATTCTTGCACAATCAAGCCTGTGGAGAGGTGTACCTACAACCAGCTGGAGCTGTGGAAATGGTCCTGCACCTTGGTGATATATTACAATGGTGGAATCTCTGTGCATTTCTGTTCTGGCATGGTCTGATTTCCAGTCCATGGCTGGGTAATATAAGTCAGGCAGGCTCAGGATGACAGGCAGACTCCAGATAGATTTGTAGGGATAAGATATGTGTGCGGGTATCCTGGGTCAGATATGTTGGCCTATAGCTATGAGTACTTTGCATAGGGGTATTCCCAAAGGTTGACTTGGAGGGTCTGTGTGTGTCAGACTGTTTGACCAGCCTGGAGGTGTGTGTGTGTCTCACATATTTATATGGCCCACCTCATTTGGCTTGGCTGGCCACATTTTGGGGTCAGAATGTTGCATAGGATGAGTGATCAAGGAAGGGTGTTACTCCCCATGGTTGTGGGCCAGGGTTCTGAGAATGCAGACATGTCACCATCTTCCAGGGTTAGGACTGCCTGCAATGAGTCTGATCCCATGTTTAGACTCCTAGCCCTGACTGTTGACTGTACAGAGTATCACAGAATGTCCAGATTTATGACTGATATATCTGGTTGGTTACACAAATGACTGTGGTTCTCAAGGAAAAGTGTTTTGCAAATCACTCAGGGTTGAAGTCAGATATTGCTGACAGTTGACATTGCAGTTTCAGGCTTCATACCCTTCAGACATTCCATGCTAATACAATCATTCCATCAAACTTCTAACATTATAAGAGCAGTATTTCAAAGGTGTCCTTCTCTTTGGACCTTTATCACCCCATTATTCATAGCTTTGTCTAGATTTCTGGCTCTCTGAGGCTGGCAGTTTTGCTCCTAGCAGTTAGCAGCAAGGCCTTTCTTTGCATTTTGTAGACTGTGTTATGTTGGTGTTGTGGACCCCGTGACACTCCCTAACAGGGCACTGTGGGTGAGGCATGGGCATTTGCCACAGGCATGTAGGCCAGGCATGACAGATAGAGGCCATCTGTGGCAAGGCAGTGCACTCTGATGATCTTATGTTCCCAGGCTGCCAGCAGTGGACACCCCTGGGATGACACCAGTAAGTTGACTGGGTGTTACTGACAATTGCTTTCTGTTCATTTGAGCTATCACTTTAGTTGATAGCTGGATAATGCTTAAGGCTAGGGACATGTTACTGCATTTCTATGGGACTATGGGTGTGTGGGGTGACACATCTATACACAATACACATTTGCACAGACTGTGCTGATATTTGCTTAACATTTTGGTCCCATTAGCATAGTGATGTGCCCTGTCTTTGAGACTACAGGCATAACAGTATCGACCAAAGGTCAGATTGTTCTGGCATAAATATTTTTAGTTTCAGACTTCTTACCTTTCAGAGCTATGCTGTCACTGGCAGACCTGCTGTGATATCACTGTGTAAGTCTGTAGGTGGGAATTACATGGATGTCTTCATGTGGGGGCCTTTGCCAGACATTTCTGTATGGTTTTCTACAGCTGATCTGCTGGGTGTGGCTGGGGGTGAGTATGGGACCCCCACTTTGGCATCCATGCATGTGACCTATGACCCCCCCCATTTATTTGGCTCACCACATATACTGCAGTGGTATTTGTCAAGTAGGGTGGTACTGCATAGTGTGGGTAAGCCAGTACTGGGCATACACTTCCTGCTGTCCCACACAGCTGTCAGTTGTCTGCTATCCCAGTAGCCACCCCATTCCCTTGCATGCTTGCATCAATACCATAGATATGCTATCAGAACATTCTACTTCATTCATTTATTGTTAAGAAAACTGACTTACTTTGTGCCTAAGGCAGTTGTGAGGACAGTGCTTGATGGCTGACTATGTTGGATGCACGCAGTACACTGCCTATACATGATAAGGTATAGGTGGTGTGATGTTTGGCATCCATTTTACTGCATGTGCGAGTCAGAGAGAGATATCAGTCCCTCAGGCCCTACAGTGTCAGTGTATGTGCTATGTGTGTCCTCTTTGCCAAGGACAGGGCATACTGAGCATGCCTCCATCTGCCTACAGGGGCAGGCTCAGGATGTTCCTCCTCCACGTCCCACTGTGCCTGTGGAGACCTTGGCAATGGTAGGAGGCTAAGTGGCCATTCCCTTGTTTTATTCCTGCTGCAGCTGTTTCCACAGGATCATATTGTCTAGAATGGCACATACTTAGGTTCATAGGTTCATACTAGGCTATCTGCCCTAGGGCATTTATAAGCCTAGCCAGAGTATGTTTGGCTTTCGCCACCCATTTTAAATTAATTTTGCTATGCCTATTTTTGAGGTTAGTATACTGTGCCTCTGTCTAACAGTGACACAGAAGTGATAGCTGGGGTAAACCTACGATCTCCCATCCACTCATCAAGATTCCTCTTGAAGAGAGTCAATGTGGGACTCTGCCTAACCTGGACTGGGATTTTATTCCAGAGTGAAGGGAGCCTCTGGGTTATGAATCTGTCCCTCCAGCATGTCCTATTTATTTCAGTGCTGAGGTTCAAGTCTCTCGAGCGTGTAGCTCAATGGGATTTGGATTTTCTGAGGTGCAGCATGTCCATTAATTCCGGGTTGGACATGGCTTTATACGTCAGGCACAGATCACCTCTGAGCAGGCCGTATGCCACTGAGTAGAGCTGGAGTTTCTTTAACTGGGCAGCATATGGCATCTGTTTGAGCCCTTTGATCCTCTTGGTGAGGTACTTTTGGGGTCTTTCCAGTTGCTGCAGGTGTCTGGTAAGGTACATCCCAAAAGGGGCATTGTACTCAATTATGGGCCTGATGAGGAATGAGTAAAGAGGTACGATGACCTCCCCTGATCTAGATGTGAATCCCTTCATGATTAGGTGGGCTATATAAAATGTTTTTCTAACCACTTTGGCCACGTGGTTGTCAAATGAGAGATTGCTATCAACTTGGGTCCCCAGGTCCCTAATGACTTCTTCTGTACTTAATGGATTACCATCTATGTGGTAATTTGTGGGCACTTTGTTTTTGCCAAAGGGGATGACTATACACTTTTTGGCGTTTAGCTTGAGGCCATGGCTCTGGCACCAGTTGTCTGTTTCTATGAGGCCCTTTTGGAGGATGCTTGTGTCGGCTGGAGAGTTGATTATGGCACCCAGTTTGCAGTCATCTGCGAACTTGGTCAGCCACAGTCCTTCCGTGTTGGCCTGTACCGCCCAGAAATATATACCGAACAAGAGAGGTCCCAGGACTGAGCCTTGTGGGATGCCACTTGTAACTGGTTTGGAGTCTGACATGGCTCCAGAAATTCTAACCATGTGGGTTCTGTCCTTGAGCCAGTTTGCAACCCATCTAGTGACATAGGGGTTTATATTTAAGCTGGTGAGCTTATCTATAATGCCCGAGTGGGGTATTGTATCAAGGCTTTTTATGAGGTCGAGGTAGGCTGTGTTGACCACCTTCCTTACGTCAATGGCCTTGGTGACTGTTTCAAAGAAATCAACCAGGTTTAAGAGGCAGGATCTGCCCTTAACAAAGCCAAACTGGGTAGGATCCAGTGTCTGTAGGTCCCCAATATCTTTTTTTATGAGGTCCATGATGATCCTTTCCATAGCTTTACAGACCAAGCTAGTCAGGCTTATGTTGCGATAGTTTCCAGGATCCGTTGAGGCACCACCTTTGTGAAGAGGGACCACTGTTGCTGTACGCCACTCTTTGGGTACATATCCTGTAGTAAGGCTAAGATTGAACAGTAGTTTTATGTTTGGGTTTAGCTCTTCTTGGAGTTCATGTAGGATGCAGCCCGGGACACCATCTGGTCCCACTGATGCTGTGTTTTTTGCTTTGGAGAGGGCGGTTCTTACCTGAGCATATGAGATGTCAGGGGGGCAGCACTCTGTTGGGATAGATATTTGCCCTTTTGGTGAGAGGGGAGAAGTTTGCACTGAACCTGTCAGCTAGGATGTTGGCAATGTCTGTGGGCTCGGTGTATTTTTTGTCATTTTGGACTAATTCTGAGCATACTGTGAACATGTGTGCACATGTAGCTGGAGAGTACTGGAAGGCTCCACTGGATATGTCAAGGCAGTGGAGCCATGACTTGAGCATTCCAAATACACACTCTATAATGATCCTGGTTTGTATGTTTACCTCATTCTGGTGTTCTTGTCTGGGTGTGTGTGTATTTCTGATAGGTGTCATCAAACAGCTCCAGTGCATAGCCAGCATCCCCTACCAGATGGCCATATGGGATGTCCCCACCGGCAAATGCCTTATACAGCTGTGATGAATGCCAGATGTGGGAGTCATAATAGCTTCCAGGGCTGCCAGCACACACATTCATGATAATACCCTGGGCATCACATACAACCTGGCAGTTGACGGAGTAGAACCCCTTGTGGTTTAGGCAGACACTACCCTGGTCACCGGATGGTGCTTTGATGTGGATGTGCATGCAGTCTATGGCACCCAGTACCTCCGGGTATTCTGTTACATGGTAGAAGAGACACATATTGCTGGTCCTCTCCTCACAGTGCTGGGGAAGTAAATGGGCTCAGTGGCATGTGGTCACATGTCATCCAGGAACTGGTGGAGTAGCCCGGATGCAGATGCCTGTGAGACCCCCATGATATCCACAGTTGGTCTTTGGAAAGTACCTGTAGCTAGTATTCTTAAGGCTACACATACCTTGGTATCCACTGGGATGGGTTCCCCTCTGTTGGTTCTGAGTCTGAGGTGAGGCTGGCACAGCTCAACGAGTTGCTGAAGTATGTCTCTGCCCACCCTATAGCACTCTACTATCTCTAGATCATGTAGCCCCTGGTAGGTTACCCTGGGTCTGAACACTCTTCTCCTCCTCCTCCTTGGTCTGAGTTGATTGTCAGCATTATCCTGCTCAGCACCCTCAGCCTCTTGCACATACTGATAGAACAAAGTGACAGCAGCCCCTAACATTTTTCCCAGTTTTGTCAGTTAAAATTCCCCCGTATGTGTACACCTATGGTGCAGAGTTTGTGGGAAAAATCAGACTGGAAGGTGTTTGCATAGGTTATAGTGGTGTGGTGTAAGATGCTGCCTGTGTGATTGGCTGACTTTGAGACATTCCATCTGCCAGCTATTTTACTTTTATTTGAGTGGCTGTATTTTGCTATTTCCCTTTTTTTTTTTCCCCCTACCCATCTCTGTCCCTTTTAAGCCCCGAGGCATGGCGCACAAACCCACTGCCTAAATGTAAACAGTGCTGCTATTTCCGTTTTTTTTGTTTAAGTCCCAGTGCACACCGCTCACACCTGTTTAGCTAAGGTAAACACATTTTAGAAGAAATGGCTTTCCCTGGACGTGAACACGCTCTTCATTTCATAGTGTAAGACATTACAGCCTCAGACACACACCCTTGCTTAGCTGTGCTTAGCTAAGCACAAACCTGGGCAATGGAGCTCCAATGTGTTTACAGCGAGCATGACACACCCCCTTTTCATGTTAGCTGCTGCTCTTGCCTACACTCTCCTGTTCTACCACCTACACGGTTAGGTGCAGTGTGAGGACTTAGAACATTTTGTGATTCAGTAAATTTTCCCTCATTTGCATACCTCACTGCCTTAGTCCATAGTTATTGTTCTGACACGGAGCCTTTCCCCTTGACAACCAGTGTTCCCTGGTAGTGTTTTGATTCCACATACCATTAATGCAGAACTCCCCTAAAATTGTGTTTTACTATTTTTTTTTGGCACAATCCCATTTGCACGCTGCTGTCCTATTCTTAAACGGCCGAGATTGGCCAAAAAAAAAATACTTTGATTTTTTTTTAATTAAACCATTTCTCATACCAATGGCCATATATTTGGCCATTGTAAATGCCTAAAGTTTATAATACATGCTTTTATTTGAGCTGTCATGTTTCCGTTTTGCTATTTCCAGAAATGTGTTTGGTTAGTAACCAAACACATTTTTGCAACTAGCACTGCTCCTGCAAGGATGCCTGCCTGCTTCCTGAATCACTAATTCACTTCATTTGCATGGTTTTCACCAGCAAATCAGGTAATTAGCATTCTGTATGGCTTTCCATGCAGGAACAGTGTCAGCAGGCTCATGCACATCAGATCAGCTGTTTCCTGAATCGCTCAGCGGCCATATTCTGTGCAGGAGCGGCTACACTCTTCCTGCATGGAAACTTTTGTTTAATGAATTCTGGGGAATAATTTAAATAGTTTGTCTAAACTTTGTTGGTAACTGTCCACTTCAACATTTTCAATAAACACATTGTCATCTGAACAAAAAGTAAACTTGTTATTATTTTCTAACCAACTTTCAAAGTCATTGGGTTGCCTAAAGGCTGAAAAATGATTAATACAGTCACCTGGTGTTGCAGTCCTCCTTTCACCAGCCCTGTTAAGGTTTATAGTTCTTTCAGGCTCCAGCACTACATTTTGGCTCCTAAAAATCCTTGGAATGCCTGTTAAGTCCTCTGAACAGTGTTTATGATTGACCAGTGAATTTTGATGTCACTATATAAAGCTGGGAATCCATTACTGAATGCTATCTGATGAAGTCTGTTGGACAAAAATGTATTTGTAGTGTTATGCATTAAAACAGATTAAAATATGCTTTTTATACCAAAGGATTTGTTTTATGGTGCTTTCTACAGTGGTGTCTATCATTTTGGAGCTTTTTGGTGACTGTTCTGACATTACTTGCTTTGTTTTACTGGTTGGCAGTAGTAGAATAGTCTTTCACTAGGACAATGTTGTGGTTGTCCATGACATCAAACAATGGTCCTCCAAGTCCAAATGGGCTCACTCTGTAATCAGGCTATTAGTTTTGTTGAGTTTGAAGATTAATCTGTCTTTCTCTAGTGTGCATGTGCCTGGCCAGCACAACCCTACAGCTGATAGTCATTCCATTTGTCAGTTCACCAGGTTTTGTCAGTTGGCCAGACATGTAGAACCGAGGGGCACTGTAATCCCTGTAGAAGTTTGGTTAATTGGAGAGGAGTAACAGTATCATTGCTGGCCAGGTCATGGGCCAATAATATCAGGAACGCCTATTCTTTGCCATTTCAGATTTTCAAGGTTTTCTGTAGGTCATTGTCCTCCTGTCACAGAAGTTGGGGTTTGCCATTGATTCTTCATTTCCTAGAGAGCAGGTCTTTATTAGGCAATTTCTCTAAAGCACTACAGGTTCACTTAGCAGCTTTAGGATGGTTGGAACATTTTTTGGGTCTTTAAGAAGTATCCATCTACTGACTGATCAGCAGATTGAGCTAGGGTTGGGAGACTATTCGTGGGACAATGAAAAACTGGAATAAAATCCAAAGTGGAGTATATTACGAACTAATAAAAAAACGAAACCACCAAATTAACCAATGGAAGGCAGAACTCTCAAAGTACTTTAACGTATTAAATATTTTTATTCAATGCTTTCGTCTAGAACAATAGACTTCCTCAGAAAACTGAATACACGGTGGTTTATCTCCATTTAATCTCTCATTTAGATGTGGTGATTTATCTGCATTTAATCTATGTTTAGAATATTTACACTACACTATCAAAGTACTTAGTAGATTTAATTGTGAGTCCAAGGATTTAGTTTACATAGCAATTTGCTCTGGATGCCTGGTGTTTTTATATTGGCATGACTAGTAGAACTTTGGGCAAAAGAATTTGAGAGCATATATATGACATCAAGAAGAAGGACAATAGGGGGGGGCGTGGCCAAGGATGAACACAGGATAGCAGCAGATTTCTTCAGCTCCACCAATTTCATTACACTGACAGGAATTAATTACTTAAAAAATTAATTTTTGAAGTAATTTTCTTTCTAAATATGTTTGTTTTATATAGTTCTTGAACTATATCTAAAAAAGAAAGGAAATTTTAACAATATTCCTGTCAGAAATCACATTGGAAATTTTCCTGTCAGTTTATCAGTCTGAAATGAGTTCCAGTAAGACAAATTCTCAAGACTCCAGCATCAAGAAAGAACTTCAGTCTCTGATAACTATAATCCAGCAACTTACTGCTAAGATGGATAAAATGGATACTAAAATTGATACCTTCATAGAAAAACTACAAAACAAATAGACTTGTTACATATAGACCTGCAACAACAGAAGATCCAGATGACAGACATAGAAGAAGCTGTGAATGACATGGAAAATAGAATCCAAGAAGAGGAAATCAACATTGAGTTTCTGCTGAAACAAAATACACATTTACAAACAAAGCTGGATGACTTGGAAAATAGATCTAGGCACAATAACATTAGGATTTTTGGACTGCCAGAAAATATTGAAGGTAACAATATTACTTTTTTAACAACATGGCTCCCTAAAACTTTAGACTTACCAGAAGCATTCTCTTTGGTATCGAAGAGCACATAGATCTATAGCTAATACTAACTCTAACAAAAACTATCCTAGATCAGTTATAGTTAGATTTCTATCATCTTTTGATAAAGAGATGGTTCTTAAATCTGCTTGGGCTAAAGCTCCTGTTAAGTTTAATGAGACAACTGTGCGTTTTGACAATGACTATTCTCCCTTGGTAATAGCTAAAAGAAAAGTTTTTCACGCAACTAATAAGGGAGCTTAAAAAACACAGTTTAAAACATACCTTCTGTTTCCTGCCAAGCTAAAAATCTTCCTTCCTGATGGTCCTAACATTTTTGATGACTTAGATTCTGCTTTACTGTTTATCAAAAAAAATAAGATTTTGGATAAAATAGAGGAAATGGAATGGGCTAGTCCTTCATTAAAGAGACTGGCAACTGAAACTTCGTGGAAGACTTCTGAGAAGAAGAAGAGACTAAAGAACAAATGATTTGTACTATTTTTTTTCTTTTTTTCTCTCATCATTTCACTTCATTATTAATCTTTTTAAATATAGTTCCTGCATTTCCAGAAAGCCACAAATGTTGTTGAAAAGATTTAATCAAAGTTATTCTCTGTGTGCAAAGAAATGTTTTGTTTCATAACCAGTCAAAATATCTGAGGAACTAATAACAAGCTATTATTCAATTTGTTTCTCTTTCTGAAAAAGAGAAGTAAGGTCAGTAATTTGATACATTTTTTTCTTTTTTTTCTCCTTTTCTTCTTTTCTTTGTTTAAACAATGACATTCTATTTAGATTATGTAGTGGGTAAAGGGTGGGGAGGGCAGGGAGAGAAGAGTAATGAAAATATGATAAATAGAATAATAACATATTTATTCCTTGTAAAAGTTTATATGTTCTTCAAATGCTATTCCTAATTATACTTTATTGATTATACTGCTTATGCTTGTTTGTAAATAATATGTCATGCTTTAACTAATAATAATTAGAACTAAATAATAGTAAATAATATGTTTTATTTTAACTCTATTAATATAAACAGTAAGTAATATTCCATTGTATATACTTCTTATAGCTTTCTCTTACATTTTTTTATTTCTGCCTTACACTCTTTTATTTTCTACTCTTTTTCTTTTCTTTATTCTTTTCTTTATTTTTTTCTCATATTAATTTGTAGAAATGCTTTTGATCATATAAACACAGTAAATAATACGATTTGCATAAAAATTGAGTTGGGACAATAATATTGAGTTTTATTACCTATTAATAACTTTGGGCTTAATTTCACTTACATAGAGACTGTAATAACCTGTAAAATACATCGCGAAGGTTTTGTCATGTTTAGATGCATTTACACTGCTAAATGAATGTTTGTCACTAGTTTTTAACAAGTTTCCCGCCAAAATGTTAAGGGAGACCATCTGGGATGTGGGCTACTTCATGAACAGTGTCCTCATGCTGTTTCAAAAGCTTCAACTCTCAGAATTCTCACAGAGAAGCTGAAAGCAGTCAATCTGACCTTTGACCCAGATATCACACTGACACATCTCAGATTCAGGAAGAACACTCTACCAGGAAGTAGAACTGATGCAAATGCGACTATGTGAAGGAAAATGAACTCTTTGACATTTAAATGTGAGTTATTTTATATAATTACTTAAATATCTATGTTATAATTCATAAAATATGTCAGTTATAATGATTTTAAATGATGCAGTTTCTTGTAGTAAGTAAATGTCTTATTTTAGAAGGCATAGAAAATGAAACATTTATTCAAGTGTTTTTGAAAATCTACTTGACTGCAGCATACTAATCTGTGTTCAAAACTTATGTTCCAAACATATACATTACTATAACTCATTTAATTCATCTGATTGACAAGCATAAATAACTTTATAACTCTATTCTGGAAGAAATTGTCTTGTGATATATTTTAAAGCAGTAGTATAGACATACAAAATACAGATTTTTTTTTTTACAATAATGCAAGTGTTTCTGAGAATTTGCATAACTGTGCAGTATGATTTATAACAACTTCTATAAATATAATATTTTATTCTATTGACAATAATGAGTATGAGTAAAATGCTCATATACAAGCAATTCAAGGTTTTTTTCTGGAAGCTGTTGACTGCATTTACATGACAGAAAATAGATGCATCTTAATATATGTAATGTCTGAACCATATTAGCCAAAGTTTTGATTTAAATGAATGTTAGAACTTATTTTTACATACTTTGAATAAATTAATATGTAAATATGCCTTCCTTTTTTCTCTCTCTTTCTTTCACTCTCTCTCTCCTCTTTCACGTCTTTTATTCTCTCTCTCCTCTTGGTTCCTAATATCAAGTTTATTTGAATGCTATTTGAATACAAGTGTATTATATTACATAGCTGTATATAGTAGTATGAATAGTGTTTTTAAAAAGTTTATTTTAGTTTATATGATGCTGTTTTATCAAATGTGTAGTCTTGTCTTGCTAGATAATTGAATTGAAAGCTGTTAATTTAAGTTAAATATAACCAGTATTAAATTGATAAGGTGGTAGCTGAGGTACTGCTGCTTAGGGTAGGGGTTAACTTGAGTGGTAAATACTACTCTAAGTTGGAGTTTTTAACTCCAGGCTGGATGCAAGGTTTAATCCTTACATTATTTTCACTTGTTCATTGTTATATGTATATAGTTTTGACATCCACAATATATTTTGTACACTCATTGTCACTACAAACAAAATTGAATCCTATACAAAATCCCATAAGAGATTCAATAAATACAGCTATATTTAAAGGTACACCTAAAGGAGGAGATGTAACATTACTTATGTTGTTATTTGTTATTTTGATCATAAGATTCTTAAGTTTTAAAAATGCCAAATGACATCTTTAAAAGGAATTTCTTTAAACATTAATGGATTGAATAATCCATGTAAAAGGGCAAGCCTAATAAGATACATTAATTTACATAAGGCCAACTTAGTCTTCCTGCAAGAAACCCATCTCTTGAAAAAGATATTGATAAACTAGCCACAAACAAATATACAGTATTGGTTAGTTCAGAGCACACTCAGCAAAAAAGAGGAGTGGCTATTTTATGGAATAAAAGTATGCCCATTCCTAAAACCATTAAGTCTTATCAGGATGACAAAGGAATGTTTTGTATGGTTACAATACAAATTAATGGGAAGACTTACACTTTAATTAATGTATATTGGATACCTGGAATTGGTATTAATATAGTGAAACATCATCTTGATAAGATCATATCATTCTCTATAGGAGATATTATTTTAGCTGGTGACTTTAATTGTATACTACATGAAAGTGATACTACCACTATAGGAAAAAGAAGAATTACATCTAATGCAAAACATTTAAATTATTTTGCTATTTCTTATCATTTGAATGATATTAATAATCAGATAGATTCAAAATCATTACCATACACATTTTTTTCTAACAGATACAAAACTTATTAAAAAATAGATAGGGTCTTTATTTCTAACCAGATGGTAACAGATTTAATTAATTCCAAAATAATTTCATGTCCTATATCTGATCATAATTCAATTGTTTTTGAATTCATGATAAAAAATACTCATAATGTTCAGATCAAAAGGATACCAGCATACTTAACTCAACTAAAAGACTATAAAGAATATATACTTTCAGAAGTACAACATTTTCTAGACATAAATAATACTCCTGAAGTCTCCATTGTCTATGTTTGGGATGCCTTAAAATCATATCTATATGGACAAAGTATAAGATGGTATAATAATAAAAGGAAATCTTGGGACAAGGAATTGTTAGATATTCAAAGTAATTTAGACCCTTATAAACATAATAATAAAGAAAATATTATGGATAAGAAAGTCATTGAAGAAATAAACAAACTAAATGAGAAATACAAAGAAATTTTAACTCATAAAGTTAAAATAACTCTAGAGAAATACAAGTTTTTGTCTTACTCAATAAGCCCCAAATACTTACATAGACTTAAAAATAAAACAAAAAGGTTGAATAAACAAAACCATATCAAAGAAATATTTTCTCTAAGGAAAAAGAAGAATGTTTCTAGTCTACCAGAAATACTAGATGAATTTAGAAATCACTTTCACAATATTAACAATAATAACATTAACATGGAACCTAAAGATAAAATAAAGGAGTTTATAACCACAAACATGAATAAAAAGCTTAATAAACAACAGATTAAACTATTGGACAAAAGTATTTCATATACAGAGGTTATTACACAAATAAATAAGCTTAAATCAAACAAAGCACTGGGTAATGATGGTATTATACCCGAGATATATAAAATCCTTTCTAAAAGTACATATTCATTAATACATAAGGTTTTATTTTGGCCCAAACTGAGTTAATAACCCCCCCATCTTGGCAATATACATTTATTTTGCCAATTTTAAAACCTAATAAAGATCCAACTAGATGTACTTCATATCGGCCCATCTCATTACTTAATGTTGATTATAAAATGTTTATGAGTATTTTTGCTGATAGATTGAAGACAATCATTCCCGGCATTATAGATATAGATCAGACAGGCTTCATTGTAAATAGAAATACTTTTGATAATATAAGAAGAACTTTAACATTAATTGATTTTGCAAATAGGAAAAAGAAAGATTTAACACTTATTAGTCTTGATATAAGTTCAGCATTTGATTCAGTAAGTTGGGACTATCTGTTTACCTTACTGAAGTGCACAAACTTCTCAGATGCATTTGTAAATCTAATTGAGCATTTATACAAAGGAACGTTGGCTTATATTAAGGTAGGAACATATGTTTCACAAAAAATACCCATTCTTAAAGGTACAAAACAAGGATGTCCACTTTCTCCACTATTATTCACTTTAGTAATGGAGCCTTGGGCTAATTTGATCAGAAACAGTACTGACATAGAGGGTTTTGAAACAGATGAAAATACAGCATCCAAAATTCAACTTTTTGCAGATGATGTTCTAATTACATCAGCATGATCTGATTCTTCTATGCAGTCTCTATTTGATAAAATGATGAATTTTAAAAGTATTTCTGGTTTAATATTCAATGAAGAAAAAACTAAAATACTACCTATATATACACGAAAAAATATTCTCATTAGTGATTTTACTAAATATGTACCCAATTCAGGTCAGATAACTTATTTAGGTATAATACTATCTAAAGATATTAAATCTATTATATATAATAATTATAATACCTGTTTTCTTAATATACAAAATCTTTTAATACCTGGAATAATATGTTTTTACTATGGAGGAGAGACTTACAATTATTAAAATGATAATATTCCCCAAGATTTTATACTTAATACAATCAATAATACTTCCACCTACAAAAATAATTATCAAGAAACTGAATACACTAATGTTAAATTTCCTATGGGCACCTAATAGACCTAGGATTGCATTAAAGAAACATACTAATAGCTGGTCTCAAGGGGTATTTCTTTTCCAGACTTTAATTTATATACTATCTCTTCTATTGTAAAAGTTATTACTTTATTAATAGATCAGTCATATGTCATAAAATGGAAAGATTATTGGGAGCTAATTAGTATGCACTTCATGAAAATCTCCTTAACACATAAAAATATGATTGTAAATAACTCCATGTTATGGTTACTAAAGGAATTTTGTACTTCACCTATTACACCTAAACATATGGTTTGTTACCCATTAAATATTATTATTAGCTATCGTAACTTTATATTCATGCACCCTAAGTATAGGAATGGAATTTTATTATATTCCTATAATGTATACTCAGGGTATGCTTTTGTCATCTACTTCTGAAGGAACTCATTTAGCTATAGATAATGATCTAAAGTACTGGTATCAGTTGATATCTGATAATAAAGTTAAAAATCTAGATTTCTTAAAACAAGAATTTGATCTAAGAGAAACTTGCTGGTTAGAGGTTCAGACCTTTAGACAACATCTCATTGATATAATAGATCTAATGTCTATAACAGTTAAAGAATCTATTCCAACACTGATTGATTACTTGATATTAAATTTACAACATAAAGTTTCTGATAAAGGTAAACTTTCATACATACATAAAATTATCAGACAAAAACTTTTTACAGTGTAGATACATACTGGAATTATTTCACTTCTATTAATGGGGACCCACCAAATCAACAAGATAAACAATATATATTGGAATCTGCCTATAGAACTACGTCTTCCATTGTCTGGAGACTTTATACATGGAAATTTTTACATAGATCTTTTATACACCTTTGATGATGAATAAAATAAATAATAAAGATAATCTATGTAAGAGATGTAATGTAGAAATTAATGCTGACTGGGCTCATATGTTTTATGACTGTATAAAATTGAAAGAATACTGGAAGTCAGTTAATGAATTTTTGCAGGCTCTTTTTACAGATAATTTCATTATTTCTAAATCTCTTATATTATTCAACACACCTGTACCTCAAAGTGGTAAAAGGTTAAGCTTCCCTTGTTATGGTCTATTCTAGCAGTGGCTAGGAAAATAATAACCAGAAATTGGATTTCAGATACACCTCCTTTGTTCAATGAATTTAAAAATGTTATGAATATAGTGTGCCATATGGAAATAAACACAATTAGGTCAAGAACAACTAGAAAAACATCTTATTATATTGTATGGGATAATTTACAAAATTTGTTAAAAAATCCTAATTTCAATAGCATGGTATTTTAGTTTAATTAATTGATCTGATTGTAGTGGATGTCTTTGTAAATACTTTAGTTGTTTTGTTGAATGTTATAATCATATCTATTTTTAATTACTTGTATAAAATTGTTATGATATTTCTCTTGTATGCTAAAACAATAAACCTGTTTAAAAAAAAAAAGAAGGACAATAAAAATGCTTTATACAAGCATAGTGTTCATTGTAACAAATACAAAAAAAAATATTTTCAGTTTTACAAGGCATTAGTCTTGACAAAAGGCTGGATGATTATAAAAACATTATAGAGAAGAGAGAAACAGAATGGCAAGTAAGATTAAATGCAGATAAAATACTGGCTCTAAATGAGTCTATTAATATAAAATGTTTTTGAAAGACTGGAGACTTGACATAAGGGACAAGTAAATATTAATTGAAGTTTTGTTTTTATGTTTTTTTTATAATATTGGTTCTTTAAAAAGGTACTTAGTATTTCATTGTTTAATTAAATATAGAATTTCATTGGGTAACTGTTTTTTAAATGACTAATTGTATTTGCAAAAATGTAATCAGTTTTCTGAGGAAGTCTATTGTTTTAGACGAAAGCGTTGAATAAAAAATTTTAATACGTTAAAGTACTTTGAGAGTTCTGCTTGTCGTTGGTTAATTTGGTGGTTTTGGTATTTTTATAAGAATATTTGTGCAGTTTTCCATGATTCCAGGAAGCCAATAGGGAAACACCTCCTTGCCATCATTATTTGGGGCTTATTTAACACAGTACCTGATTTTTGCACCTTTGCTACACTGGCTACTTTGTTCGTGTCATTATACACTGGTGCCTTCCCATGTTAGTGAATTACTAAACTCTCTTTGTTGGGAGGACCTTGTTATTCACAAGGAATTTAGTCTGATATGGGTGAAGAAATCCAAGACAGAACAATCTGGTAAAGGTCACCAGATCCAGCTAGACAAGGTGAAGGGGTTAGCCATTTGCCAATTTGCTGGTTCAGATTACTGCACTGATCACTCCCAAGGGCACTAGGGCAGGTCCGTTTTTCGCATGCAAGGGTGGCAGGCGACTTAGTTTGGCAGAGTTTAACTATTACTTAGAAAAGCCATTGAGGGGCAAGTTATACATCTGCAAGGGTATTCACCTCACTCTTTTAGAATAGGATGCACTTTTGACTTGGCCATGGAGGGGCATTCTGTTAAGGTCATGCCTTTTTGTCAAATATCAGGCATTAACCTTTATTTCTGTTTCAGGAAAGGTGGTTGTCTGGATGTTGGGACATTCTTTCATCAAGAGAGACACAATCCAAGCTTTGGTCTGCCCGGATGGCACTCTAGTTAATTTAACCTTAACAAGTGGTTAGTTCATTCATTTGGCTTTTCGTTCCTTCTATTGTTTAAATTTTGGGAAATCTGGCATCAACTCACAGTACAGGAAACTTTGACGAAGGTTTTGGTAATCCACCTCATGGGTGGCCTGGGTTCCTAAGAAAATTCTCCTAGTCAGAATACTTTCTGATATGCACAGACTACCCAAGGACACCTCTTTATAATTCAGTAAGCAACCTACAACAGCCAACCCAAATACATGTCCGGACATCATCAACATGGATATGCAATTTCCAAATGTCTCCATAACCAGGTTGGTATATATGGGCACCATGAAACAATGTATCAGTTGTTTTATGTTCACAGACAACCATTTAAACCTTAAACAAACACAGTATGTGAGAGACGCACAAACACAATTTAACTGAAATCTTGCACACGAACAAGCTTGTCAATAATTCAGACATACTACATCCACCACACTTAGTGTCCACCATACGCATAGACAGTTTATGCTGTGGCACTAAACACAATCTTCACACACCTCAAAGACCTCCTCAGCCTAGAAATGGCAGTGACCATCATCAGCAATCTATAAAGGACTCACGAAAAGCAACAACAAATACCACACATTATGCCTGCACCCAGTGGAGCCTCAAGACCAAAGCCTGTAAAGCAACAAACACATTACACAGGACTCTTGTCATAGGGCACTGCATTGTACAACACACAGATGTCTCACTCACCAGAATGAACAAGCAGAACATAACAGTTAGTTGCTTATCTGGTGCCAGGATCCACCAAGTTACACACATACTCAAGTCCCTGCACCACGGGTATCAGTATGATTCTATCATAGTCCATGTGGACATTAGTGACCTGAGACATGCTTCCCTGGACTATATAATGAGAGACATTACTGATATCTCTCTGAATATGTATCTTAGGCAGTTATGTGCCTTGCATTGAGCAGAATTCTACTTTCCTCAAGGATGATGCCACAGTACAAACAAAAGATGATTGATTTCAATAATTGGGTTAGTTTCTGGTATCATTTTAGGGATATACAACATTTATCAGTACGGGAGGACATGGTAAACAAACGGGTCTATATCAGATAATTGAACGCTGAAAACAGCAAACAATGATTGATTGACCCTCTTTCACTGAAAACTGAAAATATTGACAGCTCAGAACAGTGATTTATTTCCTAGGGAAAGAAATTGCTGTTCCAACAAAAAAAAAAAAGTAAACAGTTAAAACACATACACGCCTACCTTAACCCTACTTCTAACCCAAAATAAAAAAGGAAACATTTTAAAACATATATCCACCTAACTTAACCCTACTTCTAACCCCCCCCCAAAAAAGTAAACATATATACACTTAACTAAACCCTACTTCTAACCCTAAGGTGTACGCTAAATGTATTAACTATATATGCACTTACCTTAACCCGCACGCTAACCCTAAGATCAGTAACTATTGCACATTTACGTTCGGAAGCCATACCAGATAAGGGAATCTCTGAGATCGCACTCCAAGACCGCACTACAGTGCAAAACACGGAAAACTAACAAAGCAGCCAAGCGACTTCTTTCTCAGGGAAAGAATTCACTGAAAAGCCGCTTCGCTATTTTACCTGTTTGCTATTTTCAGTTTGGTGAAAATGCATTCGATAGAATGCGTTTTCGATGATGTGATAGGGACCAAAACAAACACATTGCTTTGCAAAGGATGGTCTGCACCTGTCTCCCCTAGGCTTCCAAATATTGGCTAAAAGTTTATTGACCCCTTAGAGCCTTTTTTAGGCAATGCCAAATTGACAAAACCTACTGACATAGCAAATAAAACCCAAAGAAACTTAAAGGTGTTATGGCTCAGTGTTAGGCACCTAAACAAGAAACTCCACACCCTACAAGCTGTCCTCACTCTGGAGAATATAGACACCTGTGCTGTTACCAAGACATGGTTTAAGTCACAGAAAGCACTCTGGTAGTGCAAGGCGTCAGTGCCTTCCACACATTTAGACCATCAGCTGCACAGACAATGACAAATGATGGAGGAGTCTCAATCTATAATAGTAAAAATTATAACTCTAGTTTGGTTAAACAGGACAATGCCCTAGATTTTTCCACATACAAATCACCATAGAAAAAGTCCCATACCATATCCTAGCAAGCTATAGGTTGCTTTATATGTCCCTAGAATCCCATAGCATGTACCTGGACCTACTGGAGACACTCACTATTAAACCAAATACCCAATTCATGGGAAACTTTAACTACACCTCTGTAGACTGGGAAACATACACTGCCTCATACTCAAAGGCACAACCATTTCTATCATAAATACCCTTGACAAGATAGTGTGGACATCCACCAGAGGCTCAAACATATTGGACCTGGAACTCACCAGTATTGGAGAGTGCTGCAAAGCAGTGTCAAATCCTCACTGGTGAGGTCATAAAACAAAGCTGGCTCCTTTAAAATAAAAACCAACTTGGCAACCCCAGCAAATCCTGTAACAGGAAGTATTCCAAAGCAAACTCATCCTATTAAGCAATAGTTTGTCAACGTTCAGTGCCCCTTCCAACCTCGAGTTCACAGCAACCTGAGCTGAATTGTTCACAGATACTTTGTACAACCATGTAAATAGCTGTATAGAAGTTGCTGTACTTACTAGAAGTAACCCCAAAACAAACTCTAAAAACAAACCACACCAGTGGAATCCTAACCTTAATATGGTATACAACAAAAGGAAAAAAGTCATGGCCAAAATTAGGAAGAGAAAGTCCCATATAACTAAATATAAAATTAAGAGGGCTAAAGTCCAAGAAGACCAATTATGGGGTCAAGATAGCCTCACAGACTAAAGACAACCCCAAGGCCTTCTACACCTTTGTCCAAAACCTCAAAGCAGAACACATCAGTGTGCCAAACTGGTGGCCATTGTTACCACCTATAATGAGCAGAGTGACATAGTGAATTTGCAGGCTGACAAATTAATTTCAAACTTCCACCCCAATCCCCATGTCACCTGCATAATGAAATACCTACTAACATAACTCCACCAACTATTAACAGGGAGATGGTCCTGGCAGCACTTGTTAAGGCCAAAAATTCAGCTTCAATGGACCTTGACAATATTCTAGGATGCCTCATAAACAGCTTGAAACATGACCTATCAGGACCACCTAAGTTTCATTTTAAGTACAGCCTCAAAACTGGCTTTGCACCATGAGAATGAAGTACTATCTCATCTTCACAAGGGTGGACTATCAACTGACCCAGGAAACTACAGACCTATTAGTCTGACTAGTTTAATATGCAAACCCCTGGAACAAATTACCATGGAAATAATTAACAAAGACATAGGCAGTCTTCAGAAACTGGACCCAACCCAGTCTGTCTTTGTCAAGGGAAGGTCATGCCTACTAACCCAGTGGACTTCTTTGAGAAGGTCACCAAGGCAATGGATGAGGGGGAAACTTCATACCACCTACCTGGATATGGCTAAGGCATTTCATACAATGTCATACTTAGGAATATTTGACAAACTCACTGAACTGGGCATAAACCCCTGCATAACTCATTGAATTGCCATCTGGCTCACAGTTAAGAAGTCAGAATTGGTGAGACCAACTCCACCAGCCTGGTACCTCACATCTCAGTGCTGGGCCTACTACTAAAAGCTAATGTCAAGGGCCTTTTGCTGACCAGGTTTATAGGTTCATAGATTAGTACAAAGCTAACTGCCCTTGCGAGCCATTTTAAGCCTAGCCAATTATCCCTTGGGAGACGCAAACCCTGCACCTTGTTCTTGCAAGACAAACACCTTAACCAGTAGGCCACCCTCCCTGCTTAGCTTGGTTAGCAGATGACTTCAAATTGGGAGCTATCATAGTTTCCCCATGGCACAACTATCTTACAAGATGTCTAACACAGACAAATTATTGGTGCCAAACTCATGTATTAAAATTCAGTGCCATATTTTCCCAGATTCCTGACTGCTAGGCCAACTCTTAGGGTTGTCTTATCAATGGAGTAATTAGCCTGGGTGAATATGTAGAGAGTTGTGTGGCTTTTGCCCAGCATGTGTTAAAGTAGAAAGAAAATCATTTTATGTCACCTAACTTATAAGTAAGAGCGTGGCATCCAGGTCAAAGGAAGTTATAATGTCACTTTATTAATTTGTTATCAGAACCATTATTGAGTACAATAACCCCTTTGTCAAGTACCTGACCATAAATATGCAACAGCTGGAATGTGCACAAAGGTTCCTTATCAGGTATAAACACATTGTCCTATACTGATCACCTTAAAGCCCTATCTCTATATTGGGTCTCCTACAGGTTACTGACAAATGATCTATGCCTGGTATACAAGGCATCCTCATATCCAGCTCTAATGGACCTTTTGCATATCCACAAAATGGACATCAGAACCACTAGATCCAAGAATTTAAATTTTGCTTGTGACAAATTTGTGAGACAAATATGTGTCTCAGATGGTGAAGAAGAGTCCATTTTTAACTTTGTATAGGCATAATCTAGACTAATGGGTGGGAAATCAGAAAGTCTCCCCAGGAAGGGCCTCCAAGTCAGTGATAGAGGCAGACAATAATGCCCAAACTAACATACCCCCATACCCTCTGGAAACTGCCTAACTAACATACTTCCTCCTGATAAACATCCATGATACACAGGGACGCAAATCAGTTGTATTGCACAGTTAGACTTATAAAGGCTTTGGTAGTTGTTAGCTTGGTATATACATATGAACCTATAAAGAGACATTAAAAGACCAAACAATTTTGGATATATCTATAAACATAAATGCCACTGTTACACAGGAAAGCAGTTATTGCTATAAAAATATATAGTGACCTAATTTCAGTGCTGTTTACAAAAACAAACTATGAGTGAGCACAGATGATTTAGGCTGTGAGCTACAAATGATTTTCACTGTGTTGTCTGGAGTTTGATTTCCTCAGTCTCCATTTGCCTACTGTGTGACTCTGAGTCAGTTACTTAAGCAGATCTTTGAGGTTAAAAATGCCTTAAAAATCTGAGATCTAGAATAAAATTCACATTTTATATTTGAAAGAAAAGTTGGAACCTGAACATATGATCAGATATTGTAAATTTCATGTCTTGTTGCCTTAAAATTTAAATTGAATTCCCTGCTGGACATAGGTACTACTCAGAGAGCAAAGGGATCACCTTAAAATAACTTAGGCACATTACTACCACACATTATTTTAGAGACATGCAGCCTATTTTATAAAATGCAAGGGACTGTAAAAATGAAAATAACTTGAATTCTATTGGCAGAAGAGGAATTTTTTTTATGTTATAAAAAGATCCGGACAATAGATTAATTAAAAGTATCTTAAAATTCCTAACAGTTTCTGTTGTTTTTTGTGTACTGGATGAGGATGCAATTTCATATTCCTGTATCTGCCATTAGCTTCCTTTAAATGAATGCTAAGCTAGGTAAAAACTCACAGAAATGAGTGTTACACTGTAATTCCAGAAATATTGAAAGATACAGGTCCCCGGAAAGAAAAATAAGTAGTTCAGCTAAATTAACTTCAGTTACAGCATAGAATTAAGTGCAGCCTTAGGAAGAAAGGTGAGAAGGCTATCTCTTTTTCATCCTCCTCTCTGAGAAAAATGAAATCAGCTTCTAGACAGTTGTAGCTACACATTTGAATTATGAATATCTCTTGGATTATTATAAGAAGGAGAAAAATGCTAAACTATGTAAACTGGTGTGTTACCTTTCACATATCACAGTGGTGAGTGTCCAGGTAAATAATGTTCCTGAAAAGGTTGCTCTAATTTCTAAGCCCTATAGAACTCTATTACATCATGCCAGACTTATTTACACCTCGTCATGACAACCTTTAACTTGGGTTACAAGAGCAAGCAAGGTATGATGGGCACACACCTTTCACACATCATGTTTTATTAGCTAGAAATGACCCCTTTAAAAAACTGGATCCTCTTTAGCTGGATTAAAAATGTCTTGCTCTGCCTGATGACGACTATGATTGGGACATTTCATAACTTGGTCATTAACCATAAACTACAGCTACTGCTGCTATTGCCACATACAGTTTGTCTATTTGTATGTTATACTAATATATGAATTAAGAATACATAACCAGGGTGTGGCCAAAATGGTGAGCAGTTAACAGCACTGTATTTTTGCTCTGCTTCATTTTAACATATCTGACAGGATTTTTTCAGAAAAATTCAAAGAACATGTTTCAAACTTGATGGATTTATAATTAAAACTACTTCTGAACAAATTACTGCAAGAAAAATAAGTTTGAAACCTTTTTCATTGTTTTTTCCTGTCAAGAAACTAATTCCCTCAGAATGAGTCATGCTAAATTCAATGAGCAGGACAAAACAATGAAGAGAGACATTCAGTCTATACTCGGCAACATAAATGAACTTTCTATAAAGAAGGATAAACTGGAAAGCAACATAGACAACATTAAGAGAAATGTAAAAAACAGGTAGGAAATGATGAGCGAAGCTCTTAAACAACAATCTTCACAAACTTCAACTATAGAAGAGGCAACGACTGATTTAGATGGAAGAATGATTGAGAGTGAAAATAATACTGAATTTCTCTTGAAGCAAAGTAACTTATTTCGGGAAAAAATAAAAGATCTAGGAAAAAGATACAGAATGAACAACGTTAGGATTTATGGCATCCCAGAAAAAGAATAAGGAGACAGTATGATTCATTTTCTAAATACCTGACTGCCTAAGACATTGAACCTGCCTGAAGCTCTTTCATTTAATATTGAAGGGCGCACAGATCACTTTCCAATATGTCAATAAAGAAAAATCCACCTACATGAAGGTAAGTGATAGATTATTTTCCTGCCAAGATAAAGATCTTGTTTTAAAACAGCTTGGAAAATTATCCAGTTAAAATAAAAGAAAACCTTATAAGATTTGACAATGATGATTCGACTTCAGTTACATCAAAAAGGAAAAAGTGTACCTCTTACAAAGGACTTAAAAGCAATATTAAAGCACAACTTTTGTTTCCAGCAAAAATAAAGATTCATCTTATAGAAGGACAGAGGACTTTTAACATTTTGGTGGATGCTTTGACATTTATATTCTGGAATAAAATGCAAGAAAATATGAATGAAATGGACTGAAGTTTGTCTACATCTCTCAAAAGAAGTGCAACAAGGAATGGACGGTCAGTTAAATACAAAAATGGTAAAAAAACTGACAGATAAATGAAAAATGACTTCATTCTCATTGTAATACTGGGTCTGTAACACAAAGAAGTGTATGAATGGTAAAGGTCAGATAATAATGATAATGCCATTTTTTACCAAGGTAAATGATTTGCATTCCTTATTTCAAATGTACTTTTTTAAGTTACATATATAAATGAAGCTAATTAATTCCAAATAGAGCTTAATCAGTCATACCAATGTATCATCAAGTGTAAAATATAAACATGATAAAAATCTAGGTAAAGAAACAAACATTTTAAATCCTTAATATGGTTTTGTGTTATGTTACTAAGCACAGTACTTGGAATTGAAAATTAAATGACAGAAAAGTTTACCTATACAAGCAGAATTTCTGAAAACATTTTATCTGTATTTGTGGAAGTATTTGAAAGTTTAAAGAGTTTTATGATTTTTTTCTTGATTAGGTAGCTTTGAAGGGTTAATATTTAAGACTTGAAGTGCTTAAAGAAGCTATTTAGTGGCATGAGAACTTTTGTGAGGCTTTATAAGCTTTAAAGTATCTATAAGTTGTTGTTCTTACCTTCTTCTTCTTCTTCCACCAGAGGTGGAGGTGTATCCATCTTCATTAAACCCAAATACATCGCAAGACTGATTAAACAATATGACTCTCTTGAGCTACTCTAGGTCCAAAAAACTATAGTTAAAACACCATGCCACATCACTGCTAGCTATAGATCCCCCATCATGAAACAAGAGAAGCACACCACTTACCTGCACTTGCTAAACTCACTCACTATACAACCAAACCATATGGTCATAAGAGATTTCAGCTATCCTTTCATTGACTGGGCAACATATGTGAGAACAAACATGTTCACCCTGAGGTTGCTGGACTTTGTCAATGCAAATACTCTGGAACAGTTAGTCTGCACCCCCACAAGGGGCTCAAATGTCCTAGACTTAGTACCAACATGGCAGATTATTGCACTACACCCTGTGTGCTGCCCTCCCTGGTAAGGTCAGACTATAAATCTGTCTCATTTGAAGAAAGAGGTGGACTTGACACCCCTACAGGAGCAAAATAAAAAAACTGAAAAAATTTCTCCAAAGCAAACTGCAGCATACTAAGTGATGGTATAAAAAGTTTCAAACCCCCTGCTAACAGCCAACAATGACTCATATGAGAGGAGTACACAAATGCCCTGTATAAAACTTTAAACAACTGTATAGACTCAGACATACCTGATCGGATCAAAACTAGGTCCTCCTGAAAAAACAAGCCACCCTGGTGGACCTCAACTATAAATAAGTTGTATAACAAAAGGAAAAAAAAATGATATCTAAAACAAGAGGAAACTTGCACAGCTGAGGAAGAATATCCTCCACAGCTTGAACAAGCAAATCAGATATCTTGTAAAGTCCTCTAAAGCTAATAATGAAGCTAAATTAGCATCCTTAGCTAAGAACAATCATAAGGCATTCTTTAGCTATGTAAAACATCGAAAAGGGTTATAGTTCCCAGGGTTAGTTGATGGACCACCTATGTGCAAGGGAATTACTATTGCTGTTTTCCATTTTGCTGTGCCAAAGCCAGTACTTGGTTGAAGAGAGTGTTAAGTGGTTCTACTAGGTCCTGTTTTAGACAGTTTAGTAAACAGCCTGGGATGTTATCCAGTCCCATAGAGGCTGATTCTTTTGGACACGGAGACTGTGGTTATGACCTGCTCTTTGGAGATACTAGGTAGAGGCCTGATGACAGGTATGCTTTGAGGTATGTCTGGTGGGGACAGGAGGTAAAGTTTGTGTCAAATCTGTCTGCTAGTAGGTTGGTGATGTTCTCAGGGTCAGTATGAGTGGTACTGTCTGCAAGTCCCTGCACTGGCCAATACTTATCTCTCAGAAGCTTGCCTAGAACTGGAAGTCGTAAAACAGTTACACACTTTTACCTTTGAAACCTGTAATTATTTCTGACAATAGAAATATTTTTTTGCTGCAGACATTCTCGCACCTAGCTGAGATAAACACCATCATAAACAATTCACTTATTTTCTTAGCGTTTGAAAGTTAACTCTGTTTTTTTTCCATCAGTTTTCTTACATTTGTAGGAAAAGCATACAAGTCATATTACTATCCACAAATGGCATAGAATTATTTACAAAATTCTAGCTAGCTGGGCTGGCAGCCTTCACACCCCCCCCCCCAAGCTAGTTTTTCAAGTGACCCTTGAGAAACATTGCTTGACAGGGTTGAGCCTATCTGGGCATACAATACCTAATTCTGGTCTTGAGAGTCCATCTGTGTTGACATTGCTAACCCCACTGCAGTGCTGCACTGTCATATATGTTTGCAACCCTATGCTCCACCTTAGTAACTTGGCATTTTGCTGGGTGGCTTGATGTAACCATGTTGGGGGATTGTGGTCTGTAACTACAGTGAATCTCCTTCCATACAGATAAGGCTGAAGTTTCTGCAGTGCCCACACTATGGTTATACATTCCTTTTCTACAGCTGCATAGCATTCCACCCTGGATTGGAGCCTATGACTGGGATAAACCACTGGGTGCTCTTCTCCCTCTGAAGAAATCTGGCTAAGTACAGCCTCCACCCATGGTTTGAAGCATCCACCTGCACAAAAAAAATATTTGCTGTAATCTGGACTGGCACAGGGTAGTCCTCCCAAAGCTCCTTTAAACTTCTGGAATGCCTGCTCAAATGCTGAGGTCCACAATACCTTATCTGTCCTGTTTTTCCTTATCAGGTCTGTGAGGGGAGCAGCAATGGCACTATAATTGGGAACACCTTTCTGTAGTACTCTGCTGTCCCTAAAAATGCCCTCACCTACATTTTGGTAATGGGTGCAGGCCATGTCTGAATAGCTTCCACTTTGGCAGGTTCTGGCCTAATCTTACCACTCCCCACTCTATGTCCCAGGTTGAAGACTTCTCCCATACCCACCTGACATTTGCTGGGCTTAATGGTCAACCCTGCCCTCTGTAGTCTGCCCAGCACCTCCCTGACATGCTGAAGGTTCTCTTTCCAGGAATGGCTGTAGATGTCAATATCATCTAGGTAAGCAAGGGCAAAATCTCCTGCTCCTGCTAGGATATGATCTACCAGCCTCTGGAAAGTCACTGGGGAATTTTTCATCCCAAAGGGCATCTTTGTGAACTCATACAAGCCAAAAGGAGTCACAAAGGCTGACCTCTCTCTAGCACTGGGAGTCAAGGGCACCTGCCAGTAACACTTGGTAAGATGAATGGTGGTAAGATACTTAGCCCCACCGAGCTGCTCTAGGGCTTCATCTGTCCTAGGCATTGGGTAAGCATCTGACTCTGTGTGACTACGTTCATGTAGTCCACACAGAACCTGGTGCTGCCATCCTTCTTTGGTACCAGCACCACTGGGAAGGCCTAGGGACTGCTGGACCCCTGAATTACCCCTAGTTCCAACATTTCATGTGTCTCCTCCCTCAGAGTCTGTTTGACTCTCTCAGGCACCCTATAAGGGGCCTGCTTAATAGGCCTTTGGGGTCTGTATCACCATGGTTTTGCACCAGGTGGGTGCTCTGGTTTCCCAGTGAACATGTCCCCAAACTCCTGTAACACTGCTCAGATTTCTTGAATCTGGGTATGGGATAACTGCTGGGACATTGCTACCCCTTCCACTGAGGTGTCAGTCCGAGCCCCACTGAGGTGCTCAGTCACCAGATCTCCCTCAGACTCCTCCTGCAATCTACTGCAAATACTCAGCACAAGAGTCGCCCTATCATGGTAAAGGTTTCATAATGTTAACATGGTACAATTTGTGCCCCTGCCTCCTGCCTAGCAGTTCTACCATGTAGTTAACATCACTGACCTTCTTTATCACCTTGTAGGGTCCCTCCCAGGCTGCCTGTAGCTTGTTATGTCTGACAGGAGTGAGAACCATTACCTGCTGCCCTATAGCACACTCTCTAGCTCGAGCATTGCTGTCATACCAGACCTTTTTTTGTTGCTGGGCTTCTGCCAAGTTTCCCGAGCCAAGCCCATGAGTTCCCTGAGCCTTGTTCTGAGGTTTAGGAGATATTCCACAACAGACTCCTTGTGGGATTCATACTCACCCTCCCACTCATCTCGAATTAAATCTAGAGGTCCCCTCACCCTATGCCCATACGACAACTCAAAGGGTGAAAAACCTGTGGATTTCTGGGGAACATCTCTGTAAGCAAACAACAGATGGGGCAAATATTTGTCCCAGTCCCTCTTAAACTGGTCTGAAAATGCCTGTAACATTGTCTTCAGTGTAGAGTTTAACCTCTCAACAAGACTATTAGTCTGGGGATGGTATGGGGTGGTCTTTTAGGTGCTTCACTCCACAGTACTTACACAGACAAGCCAGCAGGTCTGACATGAAATTGGCACTTCTGTTAGTCAATAGTTCATTTGGGAAAATACCCTGCTGAAAATCTCTAACAAAGCATTTGACACCTTTTCTGCCTCAATGGAGGGCATAGCCACTGCCTCGGGGTATCTGGTAGCAAAATCTACTACCACTAGGATATCCTTTTTCCCTGTGGAATTTGGGATACTCTGAGGCCCCACAATATCCATAGCTACCCTCTGAAATGGTTCCTCAATCACAGGCAAACACATCAAAGGAGGTTTTACCTTGTCGTCTGCCTTGCCTACCTTTTGGCACTGTTCACAAGTCCTGCAGTACCCTGTTACATTTCTGGAAATCCCAGGTGAATAGAAGTTCTGCATAATATGTCTCACTGTACATTTTATGCCCATATGACCTACAAAGGGAATATCATGGACTATGGCTAGGAGTATCAGACAGTAGGTTCTGGGCACTACCAACTGCTGTATTCTCTCACCCTCTAGCCCTCTTTCAGTGGTCCACTCTCTATACAGTTACCCTTTGTCCCAGTATACAGATTCCCCCTTCCTTGAGAATCAGATGCGTCACTAGCTACCTCCCTCAGGCCATGTAATGTAGGGTATGAGAGCTGAGCCTGTCTCAACTCTCTCTTTGTAACCCTTCCCAGCTACCCTTCCACAGGAAGTCTGGAATCCTGTGACAGCGATGTCCCACTGTTAGCCTGGGTAGTACTACTCACCTCTGCTGTAGGCAACTGTGGCTCACCTTCACTCTCACTGCCACAGGGTAGCTCCCTCCCCAAAGTAACTACCTCACCAGTCCTGGCTGCAAGTGTGTGGTCTGTCTGGGTTTACTCCAGGCTACCAGACTCACATGTTTGTCTCCAAGCCTGACTGTGTGTAACTGCATGAACACATGGTGCTGCATTATCAAAATCATTCCCTATCAGGACATCTGCAGGAATATTCTCAAACACACCTGCTTGTTGGCTTCCTTTTCCACCCTCCCAGCCAAGGTGAACCCTAGCCAAATGTATCTGGAATGGGGTCCCTCCTAAAGCTCTGACTGCCTAAACAAGTAGTGCTCTCCTGTAACAATTGCAGGCTTCACAATGGTTAGGTCATAGGCTGTGCCCCTCATAGCCATGGCCTCCTTCCCATTCACTAAGATAGGATATAACCTCTTGTGGTAGTTTGGCACCCTTGTTGTCTCGAGACAACCTACTGTTGGCATTTTGTCATTCCCACTTACTGGCTCTCCCACCTTTTGTTCCCCACCTTGCCTTTGTGGGCATCTATATGCTACACAGACCCACCGGTTGCATTTAAAACATTTAACCCTAGGTCCTGGACATGTACCTGAACTAGTGGCTTCCCCTGCTACTGGTAGATTCTGTTGGGGCAGTCTGAGCTGCCCACCATGGGTTCCCTTAGACCCATTAGCAGCACTGGGTGTGCCTTTCCTGTGCAGTGATGCCCTGCTTGCTAGGTATAGGTCTCCCTTCTTCCCTAACTTGTCTACAGTAAGCCATTGTCTATCAGCTAACCAAATTCTCATGTCCTCAGGGAAAAGTGCTAAGGGCTTGTTCCCTCACCAAAAGGTCTGCCAGCCCTTCAAAAGTGGTGACCTGACATTCACTTACCCACCTATGAAAATAAGTGCTTAGTTCAGCAACATATTCACACACACTTTCATCTGCCTTGCGTCTATGCTCACAAAACCTTTTTCTATAAGCTTCAGGTGTTAACTTAAAAAATTGTAGCAAACAATTCTTTACAACATTATAATTTAAGCAGTCATTATCAGAAGTTTGGAAAGAACAGTTACAGCTTTACCATGGAGTAAGGGGGTCAGAAACCATACCCAGAGCCCTTGGTCAACATCATACTGTTTACATACCCTCTCAAACATATGAATGAAACTATCAAAATTATCCCCCTCTGTAAATTGTGGAAGAAATTTACTGACCTTTGTTGCTCCTGGGGTTTGGTTACTCCCTTCTCCATTACCTCCATGACTCTGGTGAAGAGTCAGCATCTTGTTTTCATGTTACCTCTGCTGCTCCTTCTTCACAGAGTCCAGGCATTGCACTCACACATTTTCCTCAGCCTTCAGATGTTGCACTTTTTCATTTTCCTCAGTCACTAGATGCCGCAGTTTCTCCGCTGCTTCTATTTTCAAATGTTTGGCCTCCAGCTCAAGTCTCTTTAACTCCAGATGGATTTTTAAGTCCTCTGTGGAAAGGTTAAGCTGTCCATTTTCTGAGAGTTGTACATCTCCACGGCCAGTCTGATTGTCCTCCTAGTTGCTATTCTCTGATGTAGCTGTGACTAAAGCTGCAATCATGTCTGCTTTAGTCAGATTGGCATGCACCAGTCCTTTAGCCTAGCACATCTTAGCCAACTGGTTCCTTGTCAGCTTGCCATACTCAGAATTCTCTGCTGACATGCTTGCCTGCTCTCTCTGACTAACTAAATAACACAAAAAAAAAATTAAACAATTGTAATATGAACTCTGAATGTTCACTGCTTGGCTGATTTAGAGTATAAAAACACCTTCGGTGATCACTGTACACAAGCTACAGGAATTCAATATCCACACTACTACAAGCCAATTAATATGTGATGTGGCTATCTCACCACTATCAACCAATTAATATGTGATGTGGCTATCTCACCACTATCAACCAATTAATATGTGATGTGGCTACCCCACCACTGCCAAAAAATTAATATGTGATGTCCATGCACTGGCCCAGTAATCAGGTTGCCTCAATCCTCACCACTAACTCTAATGAGGGATGTGCACATTGGGAGGATGACAAGTACACACACAACAAGTACAATTTCCCTTAAGAGCACACCGAAATCACAGTCAGTCTGGGTTTGGTGTCTCCCTCTATCTCTAGATCCCCAATAAGACTCCCCACTGACACAGCTATAGGGTTAAGATCTCAGCCAAGTGGCCAAGCCAAAACCTCCAACACCCTCTCTGTTCAACCAGTGTGCACACACACACACACACACACACACACACACACACACACACACACACACACACACACACACACACACACACACACACACACTTTGAGATTTGATTTATATACAAACACACAGACACTCCTGGGGAAAGCTGGCACATATTCACTAGCTATGACCCCTTCTACCCAGACTATAAGGTATTACCAGCTGTCACCAACCACTTTTATCAGCTACTATAAGGCCCTTCCCAAAGGATGACTAATTCTACTGTGTAATGTTACTATTATTGAAATGGTAAGTGTGACCAACAGCATGGCTATTTAAGAGTGGCCTGTACAGTGTCACCAAATACATATACAAGTACTCTAAGAGCTTAAATATCTCTAAACAAACCAGCCACAATTAAAAGGTTTACATATTTAATAATAAATAATAAAAGAACAAGATAATACTCAATAACTCAACACAGTGACAACAGAGTTCAGAATCACAGGAAATATTTTAAAACATTGCAGGACAGTCTCACATAAATACAGAAAACATCTAAACTAATCTTGCTGTATTCCTATATATATTTAAGAGATACTATGCCCTAAATGACTTACTTACAGAGCCAGGCAAATACAGATGAGAAGTGCTGATGAGAGGATGTTTCCAGGTCCAAAGGCAAATACAAAATGCACAGACTCACTTTCTGACATAGTTCTTAAATTGCTATCAAACATTACTGCTGAGTTATCTTAGATTATATCATTCTTTGTTATCTCTGCCTTCAGTTTCCAGGCTAACAGAAATGTAAAATTTAGCATCTCTGTGTCAAAAATACTTATCTCTCAGAAGCTTGCCTGGAACTGGAAGTCATAAAACAGTTACACACCTTTACCTTTGAAACCTGTAAGTATTTCTGTTTCCAGACAATAGAAAGAATTTCTAGCTGCAGACATGCTGTCCCATTTAGTAAACACCATTGTAAACAATTCACTTATTTTCGTAGAGTTTGAAAGTTAACTCTGTTCTTTTCCAGCAGGGTACACTGTGGTTACATTCTTGAAGCTCAACACATAACATACAGTTTTCTTACATTTGTAGGACAAGCATACAAATCATATTACTATCCACAAATGACATAGAATTATTTACAAAATTTTAGATAGCTGGGCTGGCAGTTTTCGCACTGTCCACTACTAGTTTGCCACAAATATGGGCTTCCACTTTTAGATTTCTAACATAGATAAATAATGCCTTGTGATTATCTTTGACTAGGGGATGCTAGTTTAGCTTCATAATTGGTTTTAGAGGACTTTACACAATATTCAATTTGCTTGTTCAAGCTGTGGAAGGTGTCTTTCCTCTGCATTGTCAGCTCCAGCTTGTTCTTAGACATTAGTTTCCTCCTCTTGTATAACCTATTAATGCTTCATGTCCACCAGGGTGGCTTATTTTTTGTGGGGACCTTGTTTTGATCCATTCAGGTACAGCTGAGTTTATACAATTGTATAGGTGTTTATACAGGGCAGTTGTGGACACCTCTGTGTAGGAGTTATTGTTGACAGTGGTAGTAGGGGGTTTGAAACTATTTATGCCATTGCGTAGGAGGCTATAGTTCAATTTGGAGAAATTTTTCATCCTTTTTGCTCTTGGGGGATCAGGTATGATCATTACTTCGAACAAGACTGATTTATAATCAGACCTTACCAGGGTGGGCAACACACAGGGGTAGTGCAGAGACCGCCTTTGTTGCTGACTACTAAGTCTGGGATATTTGAGCCCCTTGTGGGGGTGCAGACTATCTGTTCCAGAGAATTTGTATTAGCAAAGTACAGGAACCTGAGGGCAAGCATGTTTGTGCTCATTTATAACTTCCAATCGATAGAAGTATAGCTGAAATCAGCCATTACCAAGGTGTTTGGCTATATAGTGAGTGATGCAAGTAGGTCCAAGTAAGCAGAGTGGGTCTTATGGGACATGGTGGGGGACCTATAGCTAACAATTATATGGAAAGGGTTATTACTTACAGTTAGTTGGACTTGGAGTAGTTCTAGGGAGTCGTACTGTTTGACCAGTCTTGAGGTGTATTTGTCTTTACTGAAGATGGATACGCTTCTGCCTTTGGTTCTTTTATGCTCATTTTGAGGTCTGAAAATGTGGAAGGCATTGCAGCCTTGCATGGTCTGGGTAATCTCTCCGGCCATGAAACATGTCTCTGTGACTGCACAGACATTGACATTTTCCAAAGTAAGGAGTACATCCAGTGAGTGCAGTTTCTGATTTAGACTCCTAGCATTAAGCAGCATAACCTTGAGTTTGTCTCTACTGGATTTTTTTATGTCAGGAATTTTGTTGTTATGATATTACCTAAAAAAGGCACTATGGGGGAGGTAAATACCTTTGCCAGTAACCAAAAGCCAAGAGACAACAGGTGAAGACCATATCTGGCAAAGCAGCATGGACAACCATATCTTTTCAGGCTGACAGATACTGAATCACCCTGGACTCACTCCAGAAGCTAAGCCAAGTTTTGAAGTCAATCATGTTTTGTTTGTATTGAGGCATCATCCTAGGTGAAGGTAGAATGCTGCTTAGGGCCAGGGACATGCCTGCCTGAGACACATAATCCAAGAGCTCAGTCATGTCTCACTTCATATAGTCCAGTGAGGTACATCTCAAGTCATTCACTTCAACATGGACTTTAACAGAGTCAAACCGGTACTTGTTTTTGAGAAACTTGAGTGTGTGCATGATCTGATGCATCCTGTTACACGACATGCAGGTGACTGTGACCTTTTCCTTTTCCAGTCTGGTAAGGGGGGCATTTGTATGTCTCACTATGGAGTTTCCTATGACAAAGACATTTAGTTTTGAGGTGTTTTGTCTTAGCGACTTATTGGCTGAGACACTGCTGTGTGTATTATTATGTGCAATGGATTATTTTGGGTCTGCAGTGTGTGTAGTAGGTTTACTCTTAGGAGGTCTCTGATCTTTAGATGGGCTTCTAGTGAGTACCTCTACATATGTGGGTTTATGTGTTGTGAGCTTATGTGTAAGAGGTGAAATGTGTTTCCTGACAACCTGTTTGATATCTGGTTTGTTGTTATGTGAGATAATTAATTCCAAATTCATAGTATAGAAGCACCTCTCACATGTTGTATTTGTTTGTTTAGGAGTAGCCAGTTGTCAGTATGCATAAGGCAATTGCTACAGTGCCCAAGGATGCTCATGTCAATCAGGCTTGCTGAAGACATTGTAGGAAACTCTCCATCCATTATGGCAGGTATATACTGTAGTAACTAGTGGGGAGTGGGCTAGATGGGCTAGGTTTGCTGAAGACTAACAAAAAGCTGTTATTCTATGGAGGGCTAGGGATAGAAAACTGTGTCAGTGATTCACAATGCACACCTGAGTTACTTGCAGGGCAGCAGTGCAATCTGTGAGCAGTTCTGGTAAACTGAGTACAAAGCCACTCAAACACAATGCTTAAATACAAAGTTAAATGATTTTAAACTAAGAACCAAAGGGAAAGCCCAAGACTGAGCCTTATTCCAGCAATCCTGAACTCAAATGGGTCCTTAGCTACACACTTCTGCCACAAGGGTGCTCAAATGTTACCAAGCAGTCTAGATTCATCAAGCCTGAATCTAGCCTATGCTACAAAATACAGAAGTACTAGAATTTCAAAGTGCAGAAAATCACAGCCACATCAGCACAAAAACAAAACAAAACAAAAAGAAAAAAACAAAACAAAACAAAAAAAACACTTTAATAAACCAGCAATTCAGTAGAATACTCCAAGAGTGTAGACCACAAATATTCCTAGTGTGAAATAACTGGTCTGGAACACAAGTGCTTAAACCAGAATCAAGACACTTAAAATAAAAGGCACAATAAGCCTTCACTAGCCATTCCCAGCTTAGAAGGGTGTAGGCTACACACTCCTGCCACAAGAGTCTAGACCACAAACCTTCCTAACCTTCCTAATGTAAAATAACTGGTTTGGAGACCAATTACTTAAACCAGAACTAGAATTCCAGAATAATGGACACAATAAGCCTTCAACCAGCAATTCCCAGTTTAGAAGGGTGTAGGCTAGCCTGTCCTGCTACAGGAGTTTAGACCACAAATCTTTCTAATGTAAAATAACTTATCTGGAACCCAAGTTCTTAAACCAGAACAAAGAAACTTATAACAACAGATACAATAAGCCTTCAACCAGCTCAGAAGGGCAGAGGCTACCCTTCCTCCCAACAAGAGTGTAGACTACAAATCTTTTTAATGTAAAATGGTTTGAAGCTCAAGTGATTAATCCAGAACTATATAGTAACAGATTCACCACAGTGTAGTTTATAATGAGAGACTTCTAGTATGACACAATTGATTGTATTTTGTGGTATTTGATTTAAAAATCACAGATAGATTATATTTGATAGACTTTATGTAAAAATATTGAGGTTATTTCAATTCCTTCTGATATAATACATAAACAAGATAGCGGACTGTTTGCAGGAAATGATAGAAGGAACTAGAATAATGATTTCCTGATATATAAGGAATGGTATATCTGTTCTTTCAAGAAAGCATAGTACTTATGGATTATAACTGAAGTATGGTGCTCTTGTAAATAGTAAATTGTATAATATAGATAGTATAAGCAGGGACATTAGGGAGTAGAGACAAATACACAAGTATATAGCTAGTAGATTGTTGTATAAATAATTTTAGATACAGTAAATGGAGTAGATAGTAATATGCAGCTTCTTTACCTTTATAATAACAAATTTGAAATTAACATCTGACAATGTTATTATTGCAGTCTGAGGAACAAAAAGAGGTTGTAAGAGAAGATGGGAGTACTGATAACTTATATGGGTTATTTAAAGTGAAGTGGGACCTAATTAGCCCTTTCTCTCTTTCTTAATAACATATAGAAGGTCTTTCTTAAAATTATTTATATAATGATAGCGAACATACATACAAGAAGCAGAAGCATGAGCTAGGTGTAGTTAGTCTAATGCAGAGGTTGAGATTTAATTTGATTTCATCTATAAACTAGGAATATGTCATTCCATGGTAGAATGTTTTAAAGTTGTACTGTTAGATACTATTGTAATTGTTTTAAATGTTCTATCCATAGCTGAATGTTTTTATCATTATTTCTGAAGTATATAATACTTCTTTACATAAAAGTATTTTTAGTAATATATTATCTTACAGATATTTGACTTTTAATGTTTATCTATTGATATTAATGGATTAAATAATCCAGTAAAGAAGAGAAGTCTGCTTAAATACCCAATGTTACATAAAGCTCAAATAGTATTTTTACTCAATAAGGATATTAATAAATTATCATTAAAGAATTATTTAATTCTGGCAGGCTCAGTTTTAGGTCCAAAAAAAGAGGTACTCTCATTGTGTGGAAGAATTCCCAAGTTATGCCTAATGTAATATTAAGCTTTGTTATAACTAAACAGAATAACAAAACAGATACTTGGTAAACTCTTATTAGATTCCAGGGCTAGGAGCTAAGGATGAAAAAAAATATCTAGACATCATGGCCTATTATATGAAGGGTGAGGTCATAATGGGTGGTTATTTTAACTGTATCTTATCTGATAAGGACACCACTGCTAATAAGAAACATATAATCATGTAATCACTAAACATTTATCAAATTTTGTAAACCTTATGTACTTTAAGGGTATACATGAACTAAAAAAAGTAAATTTGCTTCAATACACCCATTATTCTTATACATACGGAACTGAGACAAACATTGACACGATTTTTGCTACAGGCAATTCGATTTCAAATATAAGACAGGTTTCTATAGTATCATGTCCTTTACCAGATCACAGTGTTATTGTATTCAAAATTATCTTAAAAGTAATGTCTTAATTCATCATAAAAGATGCCAGCATATATTGTTAAAATGAAAGGATTTAAAAAGTAGTATGTAAATGAGACTAAGAACTTTATAGAAATAAATACAAATGGTGAAGCAAACAATAACATCCTTTAGGACTCACTAAAGGATTAATTAAATTGTAGAATCACATGCTAGTATATGAAGAAAACAAAAGAATGGTATAAAGAATTAAATATATTACAAACTAAAATAGATAAAATGAAGTTAGACCTAAAACTAAACAACACTATTAGTCAGTCTGAACTAAAAAAATTGAATTCAAAATATATTGAAATGCTAAATCATAAAGTGTCAATAAACCTGGAAAAACTAAAACTTCAACATGTTCAGTGAACCCATTAAGCTTGCATAAACTTGCTATTAGAACTAAGAAAATTAATAGACTAAACCACATTGCAAATAAATAACAAAAAAGAAAGTAAAAGAGATATTAAGGGTATTGTTGAGTGCTTTAGAATATTCTTTGAAAATATAAATAAAAATTCAAATAACTTAGTAAATAGTGAGATAGCAGATACTTTCCTAGAGGAAAATATAACGAATAAATTAACAAATGAACAATCAAATACAATTGCTAGACCTTTTACTTTAAAATAAATAAAAATTAAATTAAAAAGTTAAAAAATAATATGGCTCCTGGTTTATATGGTCTTATACTTGAACTACATTTACTATTGTCAGATAATGCAGTCTCTATAATAGCAAAAGCTTTCAGGGAAATAAAAAAAAACTACTCCAGAGGCTCCCCATCATGGAAATATTTGCTTATTTCACCCATTTTAAAGCAAGACAAAGATCCTATAACATTTTTTTCTTTTAGACACATTTCACTCCTAAATGTTGACTATAAGATGTTCATGTCTATTTTAGCAAATAGAATCAATCTAATAATACTAAAATTAATTAACAATGATCAAACAGGTATAATTTTGAATAGACCATCCCCCAGATTTAATAAAGTCCATGTAGGCATAGTGTAAAGCCTACGCAGAAGTTGCAGTGTCCATGTACGCAGGTCCCCCTTATTATATTAATGATGGCATGTCGCTGAGTTGCTGAGGGAGAGCAGTGGAACATGATTATTTAATCAGTGTAGGGACTGTGTGACTATGTCTATAGATGAGTAATACACTCTCTGCACTGTCCAAGTGCATTATATCAATGCATTTCATTTTATTGTAATTTTTTTTTAAGTTTGCGCAGTATGCCACGGAGCACAGCAATTGACACCAAACCAAAAAAGGTGAAACTGAGCAGCAATGAAAGCACTAAGAAACACAACAACCCACTCAGTGACACTCGCTGGGTCCAGTAAAGGCAGACAGTTCAACAGTTACCACATTAAAGTCTTCTGGATAAAAACAAAGTAGTAGGGCTTTGTTACTGTGACATGGTTAATTTAATTTAATTTTATTTCTATGCACACAGTTTTTTATCTGTAAATGTTTTAGTATGCAGTGTGTATATTTTACACTTGGTACAGTTTTTTGGACTATGCCTTTAAATGTGAGTGGCTTGATTATTGAATGACTTTGTTAATTAAACTATTAGAGAGTATAAAAGTGAAGAGCATTTAAACAGTAGTTATTCTGAAGAAGTTCCCTTGTGAGGAATGAAAGCACTTAATCTGTGTTTTGGAACCTGTGATTTTGGTATCTGTACTGGAATAAACTACTTTGTTTTTATCCAGAAGACTTTAGTGTGGTAACTGGTGAACTGTCTACCTTTACTGGATCCAGCAAGTGTCACTGAGTGGGTTGCTGTGTTTCTTTTTAATCTAAAAATAGAAGGAGGATGCATTTAATTTCTGATGCAAAGGTCAAGTTTAAGCATAGCTTAGCAGGTTTGTGTGATATGGTGCGGTGCTTAGCAGTGCTTAAAGGTAGCTCAGAGGTATATTTATTTATTTATTTTATTTTACATTTGTTGACTGGGATAGTCTAACTGGATTTATGTCCATTTTCAGTAGTGTCCCGGGGAGATAAACCCCAAGAGATTACTAGACTACTAACATACAGGTTATAGTTGTTATACAGTTAAATACTACAAGTTTTAAACAGTTCAGGAATCTTCACAGTTTATACAAAAATCATGTTACAAGCATTAGATAAGATATTTTAGACTTTATGAGCAAGATTTCATTAGTAACTAGAAAATAATTGTTAAACAAATACATACTTCAAGTTTCAACAGTTCAGCAATGCACACAGTTTAAACAATACTTGTTGCCTGTCTTAGGTAGGATGCTTTAGAATTATATGCAGAAGAATTTAACTAGGTATTTATCTCTATTAGGATAAGATATGTTTTTGCCAAGGATAGGCCTTGATCTAAAAAGACACAGATAGAGCAGGAATTAGGTCTTAAGAGAGGATATTTGGGATATAGTATGAGATTAGTCTGGATTTGTACAGGGACATAACCAATGGGTTTTAAGATAGAGTTTCAGATTGTGTTTAAAAAGTGTAAATTAAGACAGTGATGTAAGTTCATGGGGGAGTTGGTTCCAATACTTTCCAACTGCATTTGAGAACAGAGCATCTCCTGCCATGTTATTAGATTTACATGTTGATACAAGTAGTTTATTAGATGAGCATAAAGTTGAAAAGTTCTTATATTGGGTAATGAGACTAGCAAGTATTGGGGTATTGGTAGGTTGGAAAAGGGTTTTGTGCACAATGGTGAGTTGTTTAAAGTGAATCTGATTCAGAAGCTCTAACCAGCCTAATTGTTTCAGATTATGGCAGTGATGGGTCCTAAAAGAGGAAGCAGCAGCAACTCTGGCAATGCTATTGTAAGCATTGGCTAGCTTGTTAAGGTTATTTTTTGACAAGTTAGTATATATGGAAGAAGCATAGAGAAGTGTGGAGGTAAGGTGGGAATAGGCAATAGTGGTTCTGGCTAGTGGGGAGAGAAAGGGTTTCATCCTATAGAGGGAGCCTAGTTTTCTGTTGACAGTTTTTATGGTATTGTTGATATGGGTTTCAAAGTTCAGGGTGTTATCAATGGTTACCCCTAGAAGTTTAGTTGTTGGATCAGGAGATATAAGTGTACCATTATTGGATAAGACTGAAAAGTTAATTGGGAGTGATTTACGGGTAGGAGTGAAGAGGAGGAGTTTGTTTTTTTTGTGTTCAAGCGGAGGCAGCGTTGTAGAAACCAGTTTTCTGTTTTACTGAACATTGTCTGAGTGAGAGTCTGTAGTTGGGATTGAGATTTAGCTGAGCAGATTATTGTCGAATAATCTGCGTATTGTACACAGTTAGTTAAAGGAATAGCTAGGTTGAGGTCATTGATAAATATTGAGAAAAGGAGGAGGCCAAATATAGAGCCCTGAGGAACTCCTAGGGTAACTGGGAGATGGGATGAGAATTTGTTGTCCCATAGCACTGCTTGCTGTCTATTATCAGGGTAGGACTGGAACCATTTTATAGTCTTTGTGTCCAGAGAGAAGGATTTTAGAATACTGAGAAGTAAGTGGTGGTTGACCATGTCAAATGCTTTGGAAAGGTTGATGAAAAGTGCTGAAAAGAGAAGATTGTTATTACGTTTTTTATTGATACTGACAGTGAAGGATAGGAGTGCAGTTGTTGTACTGTGGAAAGGCCTAAAGCCATGCTGAGATTTGGCCAGTAAATTGTTCTGGAGTTGGTAGTGTAGTAACAGTCTGTGGATACACTTTTCCATTATTTTAGCTAATGGGGAAAGTAGAGCAATGGGATGATACTCAGAATATTCTCTGGAGTTTCCACCCTTGTGCAGGGGGATAATGTAGGAGATTTTCCAGATGGTGGGAATAGTGCTTTCTTGTATGGTTCTATTTTTCAGTAATGATACAGGATAAGCTATGACTCTGTCTGCCTTTTGCAGGTATTCAGCAGGTAGCTGGTCAGCTGAGGGGGTAGTAAGTTTTAGTTTACTTAAGAGGTTGCAGATGAGGGAAGTTGGGACAGGTTGCAGGTTTAAAGTTGGGAGAGAGTTAGTAGTATTGGTTGTAAGGGCAAAGCTATCGGCTGCTAGTTGATTAGCAAGTGTTTGGATGGTCTCAGTGAAGAAGGTATTAAAAGCATTAGCAGTTTGCTTTGGATTGTCAGAATTTGATCCTATAGGGGGTGGTGTTGTGGATTGGCCTGGTTGAAGTAGTCTGTTTATGCTAGCCCAGAACTTTTGTGGATTATTTTGGTTGGTCTGTTGGAGGTGGAAGTAAATGTTTTTTTTTATCTTTGAGTATAGCTTTCTTAGTCTCATTTCTTTTTTGCCTGAATTGTTGTTGGTCTATGGGGTTTTTAGTTGCTCTTCATAGTGCCCAAACTTATTTCTCTGTTGGATTTTCTGCCTGGTTTTCTTTGTAAGCCATGGGGTGGGTTTAGATTTAATTTTGATGGAATGCTTTGGTGCATGGTGGTTAAGGATTGTTAAGAATTTTGCGTTAAAGTAGTTTGTTGCTTCATCAAGTGGGAGGTATTTTATAGGTGACCAATCACATTTTTTTAGTTCAACTTGGAAGTTATTGGGGTTAAATTTTCTGTTGCTTCTTATTGTTTTATATATGGTTGGGTTGTGTGAGCTCGATCTTTGCCTGATTATGTAAGTGAGAGAATGGTCACTTACATCATCACGGAGGGTCCCTACATTATAGAGGTGTTGGTGATTATTTATTAGAATCCAGTCTAGGATGGATTCTTTGTTATTGGGTTTATTAATTTAGGTTGGGGAGTTAATTGTTTGTGAGGAGCCATTAAGGTTAATATGGGAGGTTAGTGATTCAGTAGACCAGTCTTTCCAGTCTATATTAAAGTCTCCAAGAATTATTGTCTCTTGGGGAATTTTTGTGGAGAGTTCAGCAAGGATACCTTCCAGAGTGGTGGTGATGTTACCAGGGGTAAGTAGATACATATTATATTTAGGGATTTGCTGGGATTAAGTTGAAGTTTGGTGCTAATGATTTCTGCATTGTTTTCAGAAGAGGAACCAAGATCTAGTATAGATATTTGTAGCCCTTCTTTATAGAGGATAGCTTTTTTTACTTTGCGATCTTGTCTCAAGATGTTGTACCCAGATGGAATAATTTCAATATCTTGTGTAGTGGGTTTTAGCCATGTTTCTGTTAAACAAAGTATATCAAAGGAATGAACATCCAGGAGAGCATGGAGGTGGGCAATTTTATTATTTATGCTGTGAATATTGAGGTGAGCTATATAGAGTGAGTTGGGAGATTTAGATGGGATATTTGGGGTAGAGGGAACATGAATTTGTGGTTCTGTGCTTGTTTATTGCCCTGGTCCTGGGTTAGGATAAATGTCCCCATCTAGTAAGGAGAGATGCAATAGTTTGTTTAAGGGATTGTGGAGGTTAAAGTAATGCTGAAGAGTTTTTTTAGGTTTTAGATAGTTGTATTTGATATGGGTCAGTCTGTGACATTTAGCAGGTAAATAGCTAGGTAACTATGTTATATGTATGTGTTCTGGGGAGTTAATTAGAAGTATAATACTTGTTTGTGCATTAGGGAAGTTCAGCTGTAAATATTTTGACTGTTCATATGAGGTTATCAGGTAGGCTGCTGTTAGAGAAAGTAGGAGAAAGACAATGATTAGGAGCCTTAGTTGGATTTGGAAAGGTTGTGTTTGCACAGTGACTAATAAGCTTACTGGTGTTCTTTAAAGTGGAGGAGTTATGCTATGTGTGATTAGAGAGAGGTGTATGTAGAATGTTAACAAGATGACTACTGTGATTGGATTGGAGAGGAAGAGGGTGTGGTGAGGATGTATAAGCTTAGGAGCAGTAAGGGTGAGTGGGTATTGGGGGTAGGGTAGGAGAGCAGAGTGAGCCTGCAGGGCAAACGGAGTGGGTAGAGACAAGAGAGGTAAGGAGCTGAAAAGAACAATCAGTTGAAGCGGGGATTACAGTAGGTAGGTAACCCTAAATACTGGAATAAAGTTAAAAGAGTAGATAATAGAGCTATTTGGAGGGTGTGTGAGAGCTAACCATAAAAATAAATAGATTTTATGGGCTACAATTTAATAGCAAGTCTGTGGATAAACAGCATATAGCAAAGGTGTAGTACAGGTCAGGAGAAAGCTTCAAGGCCTGGAAGGGACACGTCTGCCACCTAGTGGCCCACATTAATTTATTGTAAGCAGGGTAAAAAAGGAGGGAGTTTAGGTTCCTAATGCAAGAAAAGGAGTAGTGGTTCAGAGTGTCTTTAAATGGTGGAAAAAGTAGATAAGACTGGTTACGGAGTGGGGAGGGAGTAAAGCTGCTGGTTTTCCTGGCTAGCACTTTATAGCCACCTAGATCTAATAATAAGTTATAGACTATATTGGCCGTGATAATTTAGACACATACTTTCATGCTCCCTTTACTGAGAAAGTACAGGGATAGGTTGCTCAACTGTGGAGACTGAAAGGAGTTTGGACAGGGTCCTTGTTCTTCAGGTTGTTAGTTTCTGTGTCTTAGAGTAGTGTACTCAGATTGGAGAGCTGGGATTATTTTAGGAGGAAAAGAAAGAGAGAAAAATAATAGAAACAAGTTATTTAGTTTAGTATCAAATGCATTGTAATTAATCCGAATATTACAAGCATATAATCACGCAGAACTGTACAAAAATGTAGTTCAGGCTATCAAGTTCTCAAGTTGTCTAGAAAGATGCATCACTCCTTACAAGTCTTCTAATCATTATAGCAGGTCCTTATCAAAAGTAAGTCAGCAAAATTCTGGTCAAATCTTATTATTCTAACTAGGCTAGGAACAAGACTATAGGAAGCTACAAGGTATATATCCAGTTAGGTAACAATGATAGCTGTAAAGTTATCATTAGCGCTAACACTATAGAGCAATAGCTATAACTATAGCTTACATTAATAATGTAGTTCACGCTTTTTATTAACAGCTTATATATATAAATAAATAATGCAGATAGTAACTATATATGTAAGCCTATATGTGCTTAATGAACATAAGTATTGTAAAAGCATAGCATGGTTAAATAAGCATATACAATTATTCCTGTACAAATGCTCTCTGCCAAAACATTTACAATTGTTACAGCACTCCCAATGTTTTTAATCATAGACGTGAAACAATAACCTTAGGTGGACATTGCAGTGAAGTAGATTTCTCTAACTTAATGCAGGGACCTTGGACGTAGTAAATATGTGGGACCGTTAAGAAAAGTAAAGACTCAAGCATTAAAAATACTACATTAAATGACCACTCATATGGAGCAACTGATTTAAGGTGGTGCAGCTTTTACATCAATGTTTAAGACTTAAGAACACCCTTCAGGTAGTGTACTGTAAAAACGAATTCACTTAGTAATACTTAAAGTCAGTATGTCTAATGGTACACTAATCCATTGAGGACAAACCTGAATTCTAATGTAAAAGCTGTAGGTGTGGATATTTAGCTAAGGCAAAGCTCAAGTTTAGAGTTAGCATCTCTGCTCATGTTTTCTTTTATTGTTATCTATATTAATTGCAATACACAAATCTCTACTGTATGTACCTATTGGCAGTTAATGCTTTACTCTTTCTTGTTTATTTGACTACAGATTGCAAATTAATCTGTACTCACCACAATCACAGCACAAGCTGATGAAGCACCCAGCATGTGCCTCTAGGTTGTGAGCTGTCTTCTCTGCAGCTGTAGGAGAGAAACACACCATTATGCATACATATTTATCAAACATTCAGATTAGGTATTGCTAAAATAATGCTAACAGTACTTTCAAATGTGTGGGCTTCCCAGGTGTCCAGAAGATCCTCCTTCTGATGCTTCAGGTCATCATAGTGTTGATGGACCTGCTCACCTGTGCAGGTGATAGGTGTAGCACTGGTGAAATCATGTGCCAGCCATTCCCAGGCCTCCACCTTACACTCTGAGCCCTGGAACTGCCCCTGCAGCAGGCGTTCTTTATGGTCTTTCACCAGGAGTGCAACCATTACCCTGGATTCCAGAATGCCCCACCACTGTGCCCAGAAGTGTGCACCTTCTTCATTGCTTGCCATAGTTCCTGCACAAACTCCAACAGGCTATGCTGTATTCCCACCTGTTGTGCTTAATGTATCCTGTCTTCCCACCCTTACATGCCATTGGGCAATATTTTAAAATGTAGCCCATCGCTTAGCACCGTGCAAACCAGCTCAGCTCAACTGAGTAGTGCTTAAATTGGCAATGCTTAGCAGTGCTTAGCAGTGCACAAACCAGCTAAGCACAGCCAAGCAATGCCAAGCACTGCCAAGCATTGCATAAACAGAGATAGTTTAATCAGTGCTTAGCAGTTCTGAGCAGGTCTTAGCAGAGCTAAGCTGAGTGCAGTAGATCAGGATGTAAAAGTATAGGAGCATTCCACATATCCATATAGCCAAGTGGTTAGAGTTACAGCCTTAGGTGCAGGGTTTGAATGCATGGAAGGGAAGTTAAGCATTTATTTTCCAAAGGCAAATTATTATGATTATTTTTCAATCCTGATCTACTGCACTCAATTTAGCTCTGCTAAGACCTGCTCAGACCTGCTAAGCACTGATTAAACAATCTCTGTTGGCCCTGTGCCACCCTCGAGTGGAACTGCTTCAGGGGATGGGGCCTTCCACATCGGGAGTGGAGGCAGAATGGCAGTAGTCACCCAAGATCAACTACCAGCCATGGTGCACAGGATTGTGTATAGGAGCTATGAACAATGCCTGTACTGGATTGAGGGCAGACTTGACAACCTGGTGGGGCTTGGTGGCCCTGGCACACAGCCTCCATCACAGCCTCCTTTGGGGCAGTGAAGGAGCAGCATTGACTGCCCATGGGTGGAGAGCTCAGTCATGCTGCTGCTATCTGTTGGCACATACATCTCTGATTCCACAACACCATCCCCATGCAAGGTGTTTACCCCCATTATGTGTCACACACAACCCCTGTATGCTGTCTTGTCTGTCTGCAAATACAAATTCTCTTGTCCAACTTACCTCCCCACATGTACCTACATCCCTTCCCTCAAAATTCCATTCTCTCCTTGAAGAAGTGGGCACCTGTCCCACAGAAAAAAAATATTGCCTTATACATAGCTCTTCATTTCACACGTGTCCACTGGACACAACTAAGTAGGTCCAATTGGCTTGACAACACATTTATGTTGTCCTCACCCCCCCTCTCTGGGGTTTCATGTACAAAATCTGTGCAAATGCACAGCTGTACAAGAAATGGAGAGCTATGGTCATTTCCTACACCTGTGCTGCATATCCCTACCTGCTTTTCAGTATGTTTTTCCCGTAGCTTGCTCCGGTTTCACCACTGTCCTATCACCTCCTTTTTCTTTTCTTTTTACATTTTTAGCATGGGTTTGTATGGAGGTAAGTGGTGCATCATGTAAACCAGTGCAAACCAGCTTAAATGTGCTTTAATACACTTTAATGATCATATGAGTTTCTCACAGTGTTAGGCACATCTGCAAAATAATCATCCCTACCAGGTCTCAAACACAGGCCCCTGTCAACTACAGCATAGTGCATTAGCCCACTAGGTCACTCAGTTCTTAGTTCAACCAGCTGTTTCCAGCAAGATATACTGATTGACACTGAACGACTGCAAATACATCTACTGGGAAAATGGGAGTGTCCCTGGGACTCTGATGCAAAAAGTACACCATACACAGCCATCTAAATAATAATAGATGTATTTGAGGCCTGGGTTAGCAGATAAATGTACCATTTTATCAGCAACATCTTTAAACACAACTGCTAAGGCAGCAATGGGAAAGTACATCTGTACAAATGGGCCCTGCTGCAGAACATCTGCCTTTGACAGCCATGCACATAATGATGGCTGCAGACGTGTGTCACAGACTGTATGTATGCACATAAATCTTGCAAATACACCCCCTGCAGCACTGACTCAGTAGCACAGTCTGTTAACTACCTTGCATACAGTACATTTTGCCACCCAGAGTCCTGGGTTCGAATCCAGTGTGTGCACTTCTATTACATTGTTGTGAACATAGCAAGTAATGACTGAGTCATGCAATTTTAACTCACACAAATTGCTGCTACTGAATTAACTGCTACACATGTTTGCAAGTCAAAGTCCTGTAGGTAGGGACAGACTGCACATATTCGTATAGCCTAAGTATATGTCACCTTCTACTCTGTGATTGGCACTGTTACATAACAAATGTACCCTAAGCACATGCCTCGACTGGACTGTAAAGCGTACTCTTACCCTAGCTCTGCTGTAACAACAGAACTGACACTGCTGCCTCAGTTTACACATACAACTTGCTGTCCTCCAAAGTGTTCACACTCCCGCCTATGTGTCCTAGGCTGCTGTATGTTAAGCTGGCTGCTACAGACCTACCATACCTCATAACCCTCTAGAACAAGGGATCCAGACAAAACCATACATTAAAGGGGGGGGGGCAAAGTTCCAGTGACACGGACATGTTTCACAGTTTGCCCCTACAAAGATAGTGAGCTGATAGAATAGCAGCTACTGTAGCAGCATGCATATTCTAATGGGTATGACATTTGACACTCACATGTCTCTCTCTCTCTCCTTACTGACCACAAGCCACAGTGTTTATCACTGAATTGCCAGATAATCACAATGTCATAGGACAATGGCCAAACATATTCAAAACTGTGGACACATCTCATAAAACTCAACAGTGAACAGTATTTTACCTACCCTCTGTGATGCTGTATTCTCCACACCTCACTAATGTCCATCTCAAAGACTAAAAAATGGGCCAAGGCCTACATGAAGTCATTAAATATTGCACCGTGGTGCCTTGTCATTGGCTAATGAAAGTGCAACCTAGCTGTTTTGGATGCAATTAGCCACAGATTGGTGCACAGGCAATCACCTATTAATGAGCATTACCTACAAAAGGCAATCAACTGCTTATGGGAAATAGGTGTGTATGTTGCTTTACTCAGACAGACAACAGTTTTGCAAGCTGTTTTCATAGGTTCTAGTCAAAATAGGATTACTTCACTCTACCAGGTAAGCACTACATGCCCCATATAATGAGATGCAGATGGGAGGATGGAGGTATGAGGAATAGGAATTACAACAGTAGGGCTGTATTACATCTATGGTATTGACATGTTAGTGATACTGTGCTGTCCAACAGCTACAGGCAGGCCTCTCAAGCATCCCTGCTTTGAATCAAATCACAGCTCTGCCCCTTTTACTCCCTCTAACAACAGTCAGCTGTTGTAGGAAAGCTAGTGGATTATGAGTTAAACATACTGACAGTAAGTAAGTAAGGGTGTACACAGCTATAATATCAAACAATGTGCTGTAATTCACCTCCTCTCAGTCTGTCAATGTCATACAGAAATAGTTCTGACATTGTAAAGGTATCCCTGACTGTCCCTGAGGTACTCTGGCTAGGTCAGTGTTTTGTTGACATTTGTACCTCATTATATGAAAGCTATGTCAACCCCTTACAGCACCAATTCAGGTCATAGCCATAATTAGTGGGGGACACAGGCCCAAACCCAGTGACAGAGTATACATATTGTCCATACAAATTAAGAGTATGAATAGACTAACAGATATTACAGTAGCATAGGTGATTTCTGAGGGATATGGCATGTGACAGCCAGATTCTTTATAGTCTGACAACCATCAATGATTGGCCAACCATTTTTCAGATATTCATATCTCTGTGCCAAAAAGGCCACACCTATGAGACACACATTAACATTCCAGAAACATCTTTGTAGTGGAGAGGTATGATGCCTACAGGGAAGATATACTACAGCAGGTTTGCATTGCTGTCTGTCATTGTGGCACACTGGTGTTGCTGGATTATCCAATTAATCCAAACATCAGGAAAAAACAAAGTTTATTTCTGCAAAGCATTCGGGTAAAAAACACCCTTCCTCAGTGCTAATGATTCACAGTTAATACACAACATTTAAATAGGAGCATTTCAAATCACATGTTCATAGCCAGCCTATCACAAATCCCCCTCCCTTTTTTTGCATATATAGTTCACATCATCAGCTTCTAAAACAATATTGTTATTTACATATAAAAAAATCATTAAAAAAATTAGCTGACATTAAAAGAATTCTCTACATATTTAAAACAATTTATAACAAAATTTAAAGATTTTCTGTTTCCTAACTAGTATTGGTTTTATACTAACTGTGTTGTTTAAACCAGGTTCCAAATCTGCTTGTAGCCTAACAATCCATTCATATTTTTTAGTTTCTAGTATATTGTTCACATCACAACCTCTAATTTCTTTAAATACTACTTCAATTGCTCTAAACCTAAAGTAATGTTCCTTGCCTTTGTCAGAAATATGTTTACTTAGCGCATTTGTACAAACACTTCTCCAGATATCTGATTTATGTTCTACTATCCATTCGCTTAACTTTCTTGTAGTTTTTCCTATGTAGAATGATGGACATAGTGAAGAGGTGGCCAAATAAACCACATTGGTGGTATTACAATTTACTGAACAATGACATTTATACTCTCTACCAGTTAGTGGGTGGGCAAATATATTATTTTCTATAAGAATATCTTTACAACAGCTACAATGTAAACATTATGGTGCACCTAGTGTTACTATAATACTTTTCTTATTAAAGATTGTAAGTTTTTATAACCTAATTTTCTTTTTAAGCTTTTTAAATTTCTATAAGAAAAGCTTGGTTTGTCCCCTGGAATTCTTTGTAATTCTGGCATAGCCATAAAAATCATCCAGTTTTTGTTGTATAATTTCCTTTAAATTACCAGTTTTATTATTATAAGTAGTTACATATCTAATTATATCATTCTTTTTAGTCTTTGATATCATATCACTAATTCTACCTGTTATAAGAATAGGTTTACTATTATTACATCTTTCTTTATATACTTCTGTGAAGACTGGTAGAGATGGGTGAAGGCTGCCAGCCTACCCAAATAGAATTTGATACATAATTCTGGCATTTGTAAATATAAATGTAAAATACAGGCTTGTGTCTTAAATGAAGAAATGCTGTTTCAACAATGTAGCAACATTGCCATCTGCTGTAAGGAAAACTAAGCCAAGCATTTCAAATGTTTTTTGAAATTAAAATTATGTTTTCTATGTTCTTTGATCTCCAGAGCTCTGTGCCATTTGGTCTGGGCTATCACATTCATTCTATTGTTTTAACTTAAGGAATAATGACTAGAGTGTACATGTGAAATATATTTTATTGTTATGGTTTCCTGAGCAGGTGTTTGATTGTTAAATAATGTAGCCTGTTGGCTTGAGAACTCCAGACTAAGTGTCAAAATGATGTAATGTGTATACTGGGAAAACCTAAGTGTCAAAATGATGTAATCTGGGAGGGCCCAGCAGAAATGTTTGTTAGTGATTTTTAAAAACTATTGCTCAGAGAAAGACTGTAAGCATTTTGATCTTGGACATCTAACTCAGCACTGCATGTTGTCTTAAGTAAGCTATCTTAGAAGTGTGTTTTCTTGTAGAATTAGCTAGGACTATAACGATTATACTAAGTGTTGTTTTGTTATGTCAGAACTGTACTACTGAATTATTTTAAGTTTCTGTGTGATCTCCGAACTCTTGAATAGCACTGTGGTGTAGTATTATTGTCTTGTGGTTTTAATTATTTATTATTAAATATTTTAAACCTTGTTCAACTGTGGCTGGCTTATGCAGAGATAAATTAAGCTCTAGAGTACATTGCATGCTTATAAGTGATCCTGTAATAAGCCCTTCCAATAAGCCTTAAGACTGCTTAGTTGCACTACTATTGGATAATAATATTGCACAGTAATAATTGGACACCCTTTTAAGAGCCTTTGGGTAACTGATAATTATTAGCTGGTGGTGGCAGTAATTACTACCATATAGTCTGGGTAAAGGGGCACAGCTGGAAAATCTGTGTCAGCCTTTCCCAGGAGTGTCTGTGAAGTTGTATAAATGCTTATCTCAAAGTGTGTGTGTGTGTGTCAGCTACTTGGGCAGGGACATGAAGCATTGGTTGGACAGAGAGGGTACTGGAGGTTAGCTTGCCAGCTAGACTGAGATCTGGACCCTATAGCTGTGCCAGTGGGGAGTCGTATTGGGGACCTGGGGAGCAAGGGAGCAACCAGCCCCAGACTGACTGTGATCTCTGTTGGCATTTAAGGAAAATTGTACTTTACTGTGTGTATTTGTTATCCTTTCCTCTTATATGAGATGCCCTCTCTGGTGTTAGTGATGAGGATTGAGGCTCATTGACTGCTGGGCCAGGGCATGGGCATTGCAACTTCATTATACATTTCTTTTATCACCTCTATATTATAACCACTTTCATTAAATTCTCTCATCTCTTCTGCTTGATCAATAAATACATCATCCTCTGTATTTAATTTACTAGCACTTGTCAGTTATGCTTACAAAATGCCTTTAAATGCATGTGGTGCATGCATACTCTGCCTGTTTACATAATGATTTACCTGAACATCCTTTTTGTATATACTAGTCTCAATTTTTCCTCCTTTGTTACTTAATTCAACATCTAAAAATGTTATTCTCTCACTCAAACTTAACTGGCAACGTTACCCAGATATAGTTGACATGCATGTTATACAGGACCTACGTTGTCTGTATCTGTTGTTGTGGGTGTGTGTGGTGCATGGAATCAGAAGTGAAAAGATATGGGACATGTGATGCAGTTGTGGATCCTCTTCTGTATGACTCTTTGTGGATTACCACACATAATAGTATAGGTGGTAATGTACTGCTTTTGTTTTGCTTCTCACAGGTGAACAGGGGGTTGGAGTTTGTCCCCCTCACAGCCTGATATCAGTGTCTCTTTGGACTCTGATGATGATGGTGGCCATGTTAAGGCACAGATGGAGTTGACGGTGGCTGAATCTGTCCCAGAGGTTGACATCCCTCTTCTGTCCCCATTGTCCCTGCAAGAACACACTTTAAATGCCAAAAAAGTTTTAATAAGCAAAGCTTTCGGGCTAACCACCCTTCATCAGTACATAAAAACAATGGAACTCATCAAGACATTAAGTAGGGGTTCTAGTAAAATCACATGATTCAGCCAGCCTAACATCATTAATTAACAATTAGATATTTAAATTATTCCATTCTTAAAATAATATATACATAGTTTTAAAAAAACATTAAAACATGTTTACATTTATTCATATATTACCCTATACAAAATTGCCCTATATAAAATATACCCTTATGTTATATAAAATATGTACTAAAAACTAGAATGTAGAGATTGCAGTCTTATATATTTTCTCTTTGCCTTTTAACTAATACAGGTTTATACTAATAGTGTTGTTCAAACCTGGTATGACATCTGCTTGTAGCCTAATGATCCATTCATATTCTTTTAACTCTAATACATTATTCATATATCCTCCTCTAATACCTATATTTACTACACCTATACCTCTAAATTTGTCCCTGCACACAGTCAATATGTCCAAACATACCCGAGGCCACAGATATTGGACAGTCAGAGAGTGGTGACATAGTACATGACAGTGTTAGAACTATGCCGTCAGTGAGTGTAGACACTGGCCATAGCCAGACAGCTGGCACGGTCCCACACAGGCAGATTGACAGGGGTGCTCAAAGGAGGACTGCTGCCTATCTATTTCCTGTTGCAGGTGTCACATCGCAGGTCACTTGCCACATGTTTCAGGCTGTCATGGAGGCACAGGCATGAGCTGAACACAAAACCAGATGGATGCTTAGGGTTATGGATGCAGCACAGTCTGACATCCGTGACTGCCTCCACTGCATTGGTGACACCATGGAATGTTTCACTGATGTAGTGGACAGACAGTGGGCTTAGACAGTGTCTGTCTTTGAGAGCTCATTTTCTGTGTTGGAACATATGGTTGGGGTTGGGTGTCGAACACGTGGACATAGGCCAGCAACACCATCTGCTGGTAGTCCACATGGCCATGCACACTCACGTTCCTGTAGTGGCAGCCACTCCAGCTCTATGGAAGGAGGTGTGCTGTCTGCACCATGACATGGTAGGCCATGGGCATGTGGTCCTGGGTGGGCCTGTGGGGGACATAGGCCTTGAAGAGAACAGTCACCATCAGGTACCAGCACTGCATATGACCTTGGGCATGGTGCTGCCCATGCTACTCATGGGGAGCCAGTTCCCATGTTCATGACCAGAGATGGTGAAATGTCCACTCTACCATGTATGGGCAACAGCTGTCCACCATACACATATGTAGGGCTAGCACTGAGCTTGACTGTGTACATGTACACATTCCAGCACCACTGTCACATGCAGGTCACCTACAGACACACACAGCACCACTCCATGACCCATGTCAACAGCACCCCTTTCTGACTCACACACATGCTGTCAACTGTTTGGCACAGTCTAGGCTTCTGGCACCCCCACAGCCTGTGCATGTGAAGGTACCTGTGCTACATTCATGCCATCCATGCTATTGATGTGGGGACCTGCATATATGTGTCTGATGCACAGTGTGACCATATAACATTGCAAGTATTTGTGTAGTGCAGTACTGTTATGCCATGGCAGTTGTTGTGGGCCACAACAGGTACTGTATGCTGGTATGTATCAGGAGTATGCATCAAACATTGTATATCTTTGTTGCCTGATGGTACACTGGCAGTAGTATTACAGAATGACAGGTGTGTCATGGAGCTGTGTATGTTTTTGTCCCAGGAGTCTGACTGGTGCAACTATAGACACATGGGGAAGTACAGCTGCACAGGATGGCAAGGCAGCACAGCAGAGATATGATGTCAACAAGGTATGCCAGTATACAGTATGTGCATGGCTCCTTAGGTGTATATGTGTAGAAGATTGTGTCAATGACAATGGGGACAGTCAGTGTCAAGATGCTTTCATACCCTGTGAGACACTCTTCTACCCCTGATACATGTCATCTGGGTAGTCTGCACATAGAACTGTAGATGGTGGTGGACATCAATTATGCTTATGTAGAGGAGGGAAATTTAGGGCCAGCTTCTAACCACAGAGCCATAAAATGCATATCCAGTGCACAAGGCATGTCTTTAGTGCTGTCAGGGGACATATTTACTCCCACACTTACACTAATGGCTTCTGTGAGATTAGAACTCCTACCTGTCTAGTATTACACACTATAGCTCACAGTACTTATCACATATGCCATGCTATTTACCTGTTACTACACTCTCAGCCAGTGCAGTTAAAGTGGCCAACATCAGCAGGCCTTGTAACAGAGGCCACTGTTGAGGCCAGCAGCTAGCCAGTGGGTGTAAAATACATAGCCATTGCACAGAGATAGCCCATAGGGGATTGTCTGAAGTGCTGCAAGGGGGTATATTCACACACACAGACACACACACACACACACACACACACACACACACACACACACACACACACACACACACACACACACAAACACACACAGAGTTGGCTACTATAAGATTAGAACTTCTACCTATCTAGTATTCCATACTACAGCTCACAGTACTTATTGCATGTGCCACACTGTTTATCTGTTACTACGCTGTCAGCCTGTGCTCTTAAGGGGAGGACATCAGCAGCCCTTTTAGAGTATGGAATTTAGAGGCCAGCAGCCAGTCTCAGGGTAAAAAATGCATACTGTTGCACAGGGACAGCACATATGAGCATGTCCTTAGGGCTGTGAGGGGATATATTGATACAAACACACTCAAACAGAATTGTAGGATGTGAGATTAGAAAACATACCTAATTAGTATTACACAATACAGCTCACAGTACCTATTGTATATGTTGATGCAGGCACAGTACTTGTGGAGTACGCTAAGTGGCCTTGTGTTAGACAGCATGTGTGGAATGCTGAGTGATACTGCTTGGTACTGTTATTGTATCTAGTGTCCTAGGGGTGGGATACCTGCTGATATCCCTGCTATCTGTGTACACTTACCAGTCTGGCCATATGTGGCTGTTTGCAGTTTGACAGGCAGACATGTCGCAGGGACAATATGGCCTGTCAAAGGAGTGTGTTGCATCCATTGTACATTACACCACCTGCGTACCTATGTCTGTCTGTGGGGTAACAGCCTGCAGACTCAGGGGTCTCTGGGTGAGTGGATTATGTACTGTTGCAGCCTTGGTCAGTTGCCATTGGATGGCTGTTGTGATGTGTATGTGCAGGTAACCCCAGCAGTCAGGGGTATGTGGGAACTTTCGTACATCCCCGCCCATATCTATCTCAATCTGTATAATAGGGTTGTCTCCTTAAATGTAGTTGTGTGTGTCAGTAATGTAAATGTGTTCTGTATGTGTATGTGATGTCACTGTACTTATATATTATATAGTACATATCTTGTTATATATATATATATATATAATACATATATATATATATATATATATATATATATATATATACTGATAGAAACACTAATCAAGTATGAGGGGGATAGGAGAGACAGATATGTATACGTATGTACAGACATATGTCCACATAGCAGGTCTTTGGGCAGATAAGGCAACAGACATGGGCTCAACTTAACTAAGTGTAGATGCATGCCCAGTGTGGCTGTCAATACTTACAAGGTAATTGCAGGCCAGAACTACATGTACTCCAGTCTGCGATTTTGTGTGCTGCAGACATTTGGATGCTGGACCAGTTTCCACAGTCCAACACCTCCCTGATATTTTGTCCAAGGCATTCCCCAGCTGTCTGCTGAACTTAATATGTGACACATACCTATCAACTGTACAGATTGCACTGGAATGTGTAGAGTTTTGCATCATATTTTGGTACATTTTACGTAGCCTTGTGATTTTCTGGCACATTAGGGGCACACCAGTATAGACTCACATTAGGATATGATGACAGACATTTGAGTTACTGACTCCATGCACAGCAGGGAATTCATGATAATGCAAGAACTGTTATTCTCTCACTTTTCCACATTTTTCTGGCCAATAGTTAATCCTTCTCCATATATTTGGGCCTTTGTCCCACTATTGTTTATGTTTTTTTCCAGATTCCCTGCTCTAACGGGTTGAGAGGTATGATGTGACTGAGATACATGATGTAACACCACATACAGGGTGAAAGTCTGCATACCTCTAACTGTACATGATTTTGCAGAATGTCCAGTATTCCTATCCATATGTCTGCTTTGTTCCTCATACAGTTGTGTTTACCTGGTAATATACTATGAAATGTAGTCCACTGAATTGTTGTGAGTACTGACACAGTTATGTGATGACCTATATATACTGTGGCTAATCTGATCTGTTACAAGCTGATGTTATACTAGCTACCTTCTAGGTTACTCAGAACATGTATAATGTTTGTAGGTTTGGCCCTCTGTCCCCCATTTACTCTGGCTGTGTCCAGCTTCCTTGCAGTAACAGAATACATTGTTATGACAGTCTGTGGGATTCCTACCATAGAAGTAACTCACGTGCAAAAGTTGTAGGTACAGCCAACTTCGAACCATCAACCATGCTAATGTCCTCAGCCCAGTGAGCCACACCAGCCTCCAGAAAGTGAGGTTTAATTCTTCACACTGTCAACAGCATACAAACATACATTGTGATCCCTGCATTTTGTGGCAAATACAACATGTAGCTGGGTCCTTTGTGACAGGCCTGGAATTGTGTGATCTGCTGATATATCCTTGCAAACATACTGTTGCTGCAGATCTATGGGAACACTGATGTGTTTGGGGTAGGACAGTCTGGCATTGACAGTGGTGTGTCTGTCCTATGACCCCACTTTTTGGCATTCCTCTTGCATAATGCAGTGGGATTTCCAGACATGTGGCCTAATGCATATTATGGGGCACTCAGTATTGGACAGAGTACCTGTTGTCCTAAGTAGCTATTAGTTCTCTGCAAGTAGCCCAGTAGTCCACTCTATTCCTTTGAATACATGCAGCAGGTCCATACATAGTAGCTAGTACCCCATACATTTGTTGTACAGGATAGCGACTTACCTTGCAAATGCAACGGTTGAGAGACCAGTGTTTCATGGCTGACTCTGTCACACACACACTACACAGCCAATACATGGTTATGTACAGGTTGTATGTTCTGGCTGGCATCCTTTTTATCATGTATGCGAGTCAGAGTAAGGTGTCAGTCCCTAGGACCCTATGTTGTCAGTGCGTGTGCTATGCGTTATCTTTTGGCCAAGGCCAGGGCATACTGGGCATGCTACATCTGCCTACAGGGAAGGCCTCAGGGGGTTCCTTCTCCAAGTCCCCCCCTGTAGGTGTGGCTATTGTGACCTAAACATTAGTGGGGGGCTGTGTATCCCTTCCCTCTGATGATCCTGCTGCAGCTGTTTACACAGGATCACATTGTGTAGCATGGCATATATCAAGGCACCAGAACCATGCCTTGAGCAGCCCAAACACATGCTCTATCATGTTCCTAATTTGGGCATGTGCCTCATTATGGCATTCTTCTGTGGGTGTGTGTGCATTTATGATGGGTGTCATCATCCAGGGTTCCAGTGTGTAGCCAGCATCCACAAGTAGATGGCAGTATGGGATGTCCCCCCTGGAAAACATCTGGTACAGCTGTGATGCATGCCAGATATTGGAGTCATGATAACTGCCAGGGCTGCCAGCACACACATTCATGATAATGCCCTGGGCATTGCACATGACTTGGCAGTTGATGGAGTGATACCCCTTGCAGTTGACGTAGACTCTACCCTCCACACTGGGTGGTGCTTTGGTGTGTACATGAGTGCAGTCTATGGCACCCAGTACCTCAGGGTGGTGTGCTACATGGTAGAAGAATCACATACTGCTAGTCCTCTCCTCAGGGGTGCGGGGTAAATAAATGTGCTTACTGGCATGTGTCCAGGAACTGGTTGAGTACCCTGAAAGCTTATATCTGTGAGACCCCCATCATGTCCCCAGTTGGTCTTTGGAAAGTACCTGTAGCTAGTATTCTAAGGGCTACATATACCTTTGTTTCCACTGAGATGGGTTCCACTCTGTTGGCTCTGGGTCTGAGTTGAGGCAGCAGAGCTTGGTGAGTTCTTGTAGTATGTCCCTGTCCAGCCTGAAGTGCTCTACAATCTCCAGCTCATGTGGCTCCTAGAAGGTTATCCTGGGCCTGAACACTCTTCTCCTTCTCAGCCTAGGCCTATTGTCAGCATCAGCATCAGCACTGACCTCAGCATCTAGCACATACAGATGTAGAAGCGCTGCAGCAGCCCCAAGCATTGCTTTAGTTGGAAATCCCACATTTGTACTCCACTAGTGCAGAGTATGGGGGTGAAATCAGATTGTAGGGTGTAAGCAATTTTTCTAGTGCTCTGCTGTAGGTACAACCTGTGTGATTGGCTGCCTATGATGCATTCCACCTGCTAAGTACATCATTATAAATGTTTTAATGGCCCAGTTTAAGTGGTATAGGGGCCAGCAGTAATTTATATATGATTGGCTTTCCCTGGCAATATTTTTTTTTAAAACAGCCTTTCCTGCTAAGCACTGCAGTGTGGGATGCAAAACCATGCCACAGATATAAACAATGCTCAGCACTCAATGGACACACCCCCATAGACAGGGATGCTCAGCACAGTGGCACACCACACAAACATGTTCAAACTAGCTAAAATACATCCCCAAAAGGTAAACAAAGATTTGCAGTCACTGGACACACCACCCTGCTCAGCTCAGCAGTGCAGCAAGCAAACAAACACCATTGAGCTCCAATGTGCTTAAATAAATACAGACACACTCACTTTTGATGTGAGCTACCTCTTCTCTGGACACAAACACTGTTCTGGGAGTACACGGATGTGATCTATGAGCACGGATACCTATTTTTGCTCTTCAGTAACCCTAGCTCATTTGCATACAGATCTGGGCACACAACCAGGAAACCACACTATTCCTGATCCTGCCTCTTTAGCAAACACAGAAATCTACCATTGTACATACTCCATGCAAGGTTCTATAATGCATTATTGTCACATATTTTATTTATTTTTTTGTTTTTACACTTTTAAATATTTTCTTTTTGCATAACAGCATGTTTGTGCACTGTTGAGCACTGCACAAACATAATATGAGCATTAAAACACACAGGGCATTGCTTTGCACATATCTATGTCTGCTATGCTATTTCTTTCCTTCTAACTGGCCTTTTACAGCCCCTGTTCACTTTTTTATCACATGTACACATAATTTTTCCAAGTACACTTCAGACACCAACACAGGGTCTGCATTAATGCCATTCTGCTTGCTGGATCACTTCAACACCCTCATTTGCATGCAATGCATCTGCTTATGAGCTGATTTGCATGCCACGGACACTTCCTTGTTCGAACACTCATGCACATCCCGCAGCTCTGTTTATTGGAAAGCACAGCTGCTTACATCCATGTAAGCTCTGTGCCACTATGCCTACATGGAAAATAAATATGTGTAGGTGTTATTGAATTTCCCTCAGGTACAAGATAATATAATAAGGATGCACAGACTAATACATCATGCATATAAAAATAAAAAAAAAATTTCTATTACTAGTCTTGATTTAGAAAAAGCTTTTGATTCAGTCAGTTGGCCTTATTTATTTAAAGCTCTTAAAGAGTATAACTTCTCAGCTGAGTTAATACATTAATCTAAAAGTTTTATAATAGTTCTTGTGCTTACGTCAAAATAGGTTCCTTTCTTTCTAGTTCCTTTAAACTACAGGTATTAAACAAGGTTGCTCACTATCTCCATTACTTTTTGCACTAGTAATTGAACCTTTTGCTAACTTTATTAGGTCAAATAAAAAATATTTATGATATAAAAACAGAAGATGATGTGGAACTACAGATTCAACTCTTTGCAGATGACATTCTGCTTACAATAAGAAATATAGAAAAATCACTAGAATATATAATTATTTCTATGAGGCAATTTGAAACCATTTTGAACTTTAATCATAATAAAATGAGTACATTATTTATTCTGATTTCAATTGGAATTACTTTCAAATTAAATATCTTGGTATCATCATTATGTCTTATAGTAAGGAAATTATACTAGTAAATTTTCAACAGGTTACTGATAAAAGTATGTCTAGTCACAAGCTGGAATACATTTTCTTTAATATGGAAGAATGTTTAATATTAATTAAGATTACAATTCTTCCAAAAATGTTATTTGCTATGCAATCATTCACATTGTCTCCACCAAAGAAAATAATAATAATAATAATAATAAAAAAGATTAATAAAATCCTACTTAAGTTTCTTTGTCATCCCAATAGACCAAGTGTTTCTTTTAACTGGCATAACAAAAGGTTGGGAGGAAGGTGGAATAAGCTTCCATGATATTCAACTGTATGCTGCTTCAACTGCTCTACAAATCATCGCATTGTGGTTAAAGTCATCATATGAATCAAAATGGTAACTAATACATCAGGTGTTATTATCTAAAAATACCAAATATATAACTAATTGTCATAAGCAAATAGTTCCTAATAGTGTTCTCTGGCTTTTAAAAGATTATTGTTTAAATGGAAACATTTCTTGCTAATCAAATTCCCTGTAATATTCTTTCTTCCTTCCAGAAATGTATATATTCTAATTACTGTATTAAATACCTGTATGGGAATTTAACAAAGCCTACAAGGTCTTTTTTATCATGTAGGCATATGCCATGCTGCTTACATGAAAGTAAACAGGTTTGAGATCCATTAAGCACTGATGGGAGGTGCATATACACATGCCAACACAGGAAGTTCCATGGCATGCAAATCACCTCATAGGCAGGTCAGTCGCATGCAAATGAGGCAGGTAGAGAGATAGAGCAAGGAGACAGGCAGCCCTGCAGACCCAGTGTCAGTGTCCATAGTGTACATGGAAAACTTCTTTGTACAGGAATGTAGCTAGAAAAAAGGGGCTGTAAAAATGTAGATAGATGGATAGAAGTGGCATACAACACACACATATGAATGAAAATTTCCTTTGTGTGTCTCAAAGGTTACAGAAAATATGTTAAAATAATTTTTTTTAAATACTCTAGTGCGCAAACATGCCTTAAAAAAAAAAAAAAATGTAAATAAAATTAATATTATGTGACAGAAATGTATTACAGGACCCTGCATGGGGTATCTACAGGGGTGAATTGGTGCTGTTGCTAACGTGGTAGGGATTGGAATTATGTAGTTTCCAGGTTGTGAGCACGGATTCCTATGCAAATGAGGTGGAGGTATTGAATAACATAATGGGGTAATCGTGCCCGCATATCCCCTTTGTGTAGGCCGAGAACGATGTTGGTGTCCAGACAGGAGGTAGCTGACATCAGGAGAGGGTGTGTCTAATAACTACTAAGCTGATTGGAGCCTAGCTGCACCTGTTTGCTCGGTGTGCCGCTGTGCTCAGCATAGGAGTCTGGGGGGGGGGTGTGCACTGACTTCTAAGCTTTGTTTACCTAAGAGATGTGTGTTTCTGTGTGTTTGTGTGGCATGCCACAGTTCTGAGAGTGAAGTTGGAGGAGTGTCCACTGAGTGCTAAGCTTCATTTACCTACAAGGCGGGCATTTGTGTGGTGCACTGTATTGCTGAGAGTATCTAAAAAGTTAATGATGTATTAATTCGTTTTGACCCTTGTTTAACTTAAAGTAGGGCCATTAAATGATGTTAATGATATACTAGGCAGGTGCAATGCATCATAGGTAGCCAATCATGCAGGAAGCACCTACAGTAGAGCACTATAAAGTATGCATACACTCTACAATCTGAGTTATCTCCTATACTCGCACCATTGGAGTACAGACTTGGGAATTTTAACTGAAAGAATGCTAGGGGCTGCTGCAGGTCTGCTACATCTATATCTGCTAGATGCTGATGTCAGTGCTGCTGGTGCTGCTAACAATAGGCCTAGGCAGAGAAGCTGAGCTCTGCCTCCGTCATCTCAGACCCAGAGCCAACAGAGAACACATCCCAGTGGAAACAAAGGTATGTGTAGCCCTTAGGATAATAGCCATAGGTACCTTCCAAAGACCAACTGGGGACATGATGGGGGTCTCACAGGCATCAGCATCCAGGGTACTCTACCAGTTCCTGGATCCATGCTATCACATGAGAGTGAGCACATTTATTTTCCCCTCAGCCCTGAGGTGAGGGTCAGCAATATGCAGCACTTCTACCATGTAGCACACTACCCTGAAGTACTGAGCACCATAGATTTCACTCATGTACACATCAGGCCACCATCCAGTGAGGAGGGTAGAATCTATGGCAACCACAAGGGGTACCAGTCCATCAACTGCCAGGTCATGTGCAATGCCCAGGACATTATCATGAATGTGTGTGTTGGCAGCCCTGTCAGTTATCATGACTCACACAGAGCCAGCCTTGAACTACAGGTCTGTCAACTGCTGTATTCACAAGGTAAGTCTCTAACCTACACACTAATTGCAAGGATTACTATAATATGGTATTGTATGTATGGATCTGCTGCTGTTATGCAAGGAAATATACTGGGATATTTGGACAGATGTAACAGATGGCACATGGGACTACAGCTACCCAGTCCAATAGTATGTGTTAATTAATATTCATAATAGGGCTCATGGTTGGAATATTCACAACATCCAGCATGGGAGATGTTAAACAGTGGCCACATATGATATGTGGACCACTGTCTGCCCATGCTGATGATGTGCTGTTGTTCCCCATCCCCAACACAGCAGTGTACCCATATAACTGCTTCAACAGAAAATCAGCTAGGGAATATCAGTGTACCAGGCAATATCAGGCCTGTAACATAGATATTGCTCACACATTGTATGTTTATCTTCATGCAGGATAATAATGTACATATTTATGCTGTTGATTGTTTGATGAATGACTCTTCTCTGTCTGGCAACCTGTGTGGCTCAGTGGACTAGAGAAGCTAGCATGGGTGATGGTGTTGATAGTTCTAATCTGGAATTACTCACATCTTTTGCATGTGAGGTAGTACTATGTTGGTGCTTTCACAAACTGTCATACCTCTCAACCTCTTAGTGCAAGAAATCTGGACAAAGCCAGAAAGATTGGGGGGGGGACAAAGGCCCAAACATAGGGACAGATTTTAAATATTGTTCCCATAAACCTAGAAAGTTGCTTGAAGAAAATGTGTTGCATTATTACATAGATTCTGAAGGATATAAAGTCTGAAACACAAATGTTTGTGTGTAGTTAGTATAATGCAGTGACGTCAATATTCAATAATTCACTAGAAGACCACAAATGTATAAAGAACAGACCAAACATATGAGGCAAAACTCTGGACATTCTGTGAAAATCAGGACAGTTGAGAGGTATGTAGACTGTCAGTCTATTGGTGGTATAACATTACCAACCTCAGTCACATATTAAGTACAGCACACAGCTGGGAAATGGCATGGACATTTTGAGTAAAGTGCAGTACAGCAGAAACAGGGGCAGATGTTAGTGTCTGTAACATACACAATTCTGGACTGGAGTACAGGTAGTTGTGTGGCCTAGATTCACTTTATAAGTACTGACAGTCGCACTGGACATGCCCAGACACTTAATTAAAATGAGCGCAATTCTGTTTCCCCATCATCAAAATTACCTGTTATATATAAATGTCTATACATGCAGACATATACGTATGTATACATATCCATCTGTCAGGATATCTCTCTCACATGCGTAGTATATCTATCGCTATGTAGTGTCAAATAGATATATACCAATATATATATATATATATATATATATATATATATATATATATATATATATATATATACCCCTGTTATATACAGAAATAGGTGTGTAGATGTCTGTGTTGTCCAGCATGCCCTAATGATGGTGAGTAAATTTGTACTATCACACAGCCATACTGTTGCTCAAAGGATCCAAACTAAGGGCAGAACAGTACATAATCCACCTATTGACCCCTGGGACTGCTGGATGTTACTATGTAGATAGGCACAGGTGAGCAGGTGGTGTAATGTATAGTAATGTCTATGCATGTATGGACAGGGTACATTATCCCTGCCCAGAGGTTTGCCTATGTAACTGCAGGCAGCCACATATGGCCATATTGGTAATTGTACACACATAGCTAGGATAACAGTAGGAAGCAATATTACTCTGCAGGCCACAGATGCTGTTCAACACAAGACAAGTTTGTTTAATGCATAAGTACTGTGCCTGCAATCACATATACAACTGACTTAATTTGTGGCACATGCAATAAGTACTATGATCTGTAGTGTATAAGACTAGAGAGGTAGGGATTCTAATCTTCCTCCAGCCCACTTGTTGCATATCTGTGTGTGTGTGTAGATTCCCATGCAAAACAGCTGGCATGCTCTCGTGGGCTATCCACCTGCAGTGGTTATGCACTTTCTGGGCCTGTAATTTGCTGCTGGCTTCCAAACTGCTGTCTTCTAAAAGGTCTGATGATGTCAGCCACCTTAAGACTACCAGCTGACAGTAGGGTATCAGACATAATCTGTGGTGCACACGATAAGTACTGTGATCTGTAGTCTATAAGACTAGATAGATAGAGGTTCTAATCTTACTCCAGCCCATTTGGTGCATGTTTGCGTGTATATTCCCCTGCAAAACGATGAACATGACCTCATGGGCTATCCACCTGCAATGATTATGCACTTTTGGGCCTGTAACTTGCTGCTGGCTTCCAAACTGCCCTCTTCTAAAAGGCCTGATGATGTCAGCCACCTTAAGACTACAAGCTGACAGCATAGTGTCACATGTAATCTGTGGTACATGCATTAAGTAGTGTGATCTGTACTAAGACTAGATAGGTAGGGGTTCTAATGTCACTCCAGCCCACTTGGTGTGTGTGTGTGTGTGTGTGTGTGTGTGTGTGTGTGTGTGTGTGTGTGTGTATATATATATATATATATATATATATATCCATATATCGTAACCTAGACAGAGGTAAAGGTTTGCAGTGTTTTATTTGTTGTGGGTGATGTGGCCCCCTCAAAGGACTGACCACAACAAGGCCTGCTTATGTCATCAAGCATAATATGTCTTAAACAGATAGTACTAGCAGACATGAGGTGTGTTACTTGCAACACATACTGTGATCTGTAGTATTACCATTACATAGGTAAGTGTTCGCATCTACATACAGCCAACTTGCAATATGTGTGTGCCTTGGTGTGTCATGTATGCAGTGATTAAGTGGTGCTAGCCTCAACATAGCCATGTTTGTGTGCGAGCCTTTTAGAGCATTGTACATCATGTTATGTAACCATAGGATATTTGAACTGAACTAGGGTAATGGCCATATAGCCATCATTATCATAGACATTGTCATAGCCATAGTTATAGGATCAGCACATATTTCCCCAGTCCAAGAGGGACACAGGCAGATATCCTGTGTTAAGATGATGGTCACCCAGCCAATCAGACAGATGGCATGTGCTGAGGTGCACTGAGGTGCTCTGTGGGCCATTAGGCAGGGTTCTGTTCCAAGGGTGTGTTTCAGTCTGCTAGAGAAATTTCTCCCACAAGCATGTAGTACTAACATCATATACTAGGTTAATGTCCTTACAGTGAGTCATCCATCTACTATGCTATATAGCCAATACAACATCATACAACATAAGGTACACAAATGTATGTGGTATACTCATGACAAATGCCAGGATGCAGTATTTGTCGGTAACCACTGCAAGTGGCATGGGGAACCAACACTGCATTACACAAGTACATGTTAACTAATATAGTCACCCTGTGCATCAAACACATACATTGCTTCATTTCCCTGCATTGATGGAGAGGATGACAGGAAAGTGTCACAGGTATCATCACTTGCACAGGGTGTTGTGTGGGGGAGCAGGAGTCCTAGGCTGGCCCAAACAGTAGACATGATGTGTGTGAGTCAGGAGGAAAGCATGTAAGATGGACCATGAAAAGGTGCTGTGTGTGTAGGTGACCTGCATTTGACAGTGGTGTGTGAGTGTGTGCATATACAGAGGCTCGGTGCTAGCCCTACATGTGTGTATGTTGTACAGCTTTAGACCATACATGGTAGAGTTGACAGTTCACCATCTCTGGCCATGAACATGGGAACTGGCTCTCCCAGGAGTTCCATTGGCACCTTCATGCCCAAAATCAGAAGCAGTGCTAGTACCTGATGATGACTGCTGTCAGCTGGGACCATACCCTCCACCATAACACCCAGAGCCATAAGCTTATGGCCTGTCACATCATTGTATAGATAGCACACTCCTCTATGTAGCACTGGATGTACTGCTATTATGGTAGCATGAGTGTGCATGGACACATGTACTGTTAGCAGATGGGGTTGCTGACCTACATCCATGGGTTCAATGCTCAACTCCAACCACATATTTCAGCACAGATAATGTGTGGTTCAACACAGACACTATCACAGCCCACTGTCTGTCCACTGCATCATCAGTGAACTGATCTAGGGTGCCCCTAATGCAGTGGAGGCAGTCACGGATGTCAGACTGCATTGCATCCATAAGTCTAAGCATACATTTGGTGTTCCATTCAGAACATGCCTGTGCCTCCATGATGACCCAAAACATGCATTGAGTGATCCGTGATGTGACACCTGCAAGAGGTGGTGGACAGACACCAGGCCTTCTACAAGCACCCCTGTCAATCCACCTGTGTGGGACCTCACCAGATCTCTGCCTATGGCCAGTGTCTACACTCACTGCAGCTATATTTGCCACACTTACCTGTTCAATGTCCCCACCTTCTGACTGTCCAATATCTGTGGCCTCCGGTGATGATGTATGTGTGGACATACAGATTGTGTGCGACAGCAATGGAGGCAGAAGTGTGATGTCTACCTCTGGGACGGATTCAGCCCCCGACACCCCCATCTGTGCCTCACTGTGGCCACCATTATCATCATAGTCTGAAGAGACACTGACATTAGGTTTTGTAGGAGACAGGCACCAACCTCCACAGTCACCTGCAATAAGAAAGAAAAAAGCAGTACATTAATACCTGCACTATTGTGTACAAAAAGCCTCCAAGTCTCATAACAATGAAGACCCACAACTGGATTAGAGGTCATACAACTTTCTTCTCTGCTGTCGTCCACAAAACACTTCCTTGGAAGAAAATACAAATTCAGCTCAGGACTTTTATAACAATCACTTGAAGTAAATCAAGTAAAACATGACCAGTAATATTTGCCTTTTAATTAATCAGCATGACACTATACTTGAAAAAACAGCACATAAAAATCCAGTACACCTCTGTTAACAAATATATGGAAATACACATTTCACTGCCTAATGTATTTAACTTCAACCTGTTATAATTTAAAATACATGTTAGATTCCTTGCCTCATCTAAACCAGGTGCCTTATCTGCTCTTAATTGTAACTGCTAAAGTGTATCTGTTTGTTGAATTACACTCCTGTGACTACCCCATCTAGAGACCTTAGGTACCTGTTCCTGACTGGAATTTAAAAACATCCTACACTGCTTACATACATAGTTATGTTTACACACATAGTTATGTTTATATAGGGCATTATTCTGGCCCTTAACCATACTAGAATATAATTGTTCCTTAACAAAACTAGTGTCATGCTTACCAGGAGGAGGACCATGGTCTTGGGCAATACCTGACAGACCTGTGAAACTTTAAAGGTGGGGTAATGTGAGTACCACTGCATGTTGCAGCACAACAAGGTAATATGTCCATACATTTCACATTTAGAGTACCTACAGTGTTACTTGTTGTGTTGGTCACAATATGAGTATGAGTGTATAACTGAGGTTAACCCCTCCCCTCAAAGAGCAAAGACCTGACACCCACATAAAAGTATTTTCAGCCTGACATACTGACTGCTACAATATTACAGTGCTGATCACAGTAATCCTATCTTCATGTTCCTCAGCTGTGGAACATGTGGCACACTCCTCCATGATGTATGGTGTGATGGATATCTGGGAGTTGTGTGTGCCTAGGTACACCAGGAATTCCTCAGTGGCAGAGAGTGGTTGTTACACTGCAGGCCCTCCACTTATTACAGCATGATCCCTGGCTACATCTGCTGTCCTTTGTTGTGCAGCATTTATCATAACAGTTGCCAGGTATCAAACCTGCTCATATGTCTGGCCCTGCTAGCCCATGCCATTCACATCATGGACAAGGTCTGCCAACAATGCAGCCTGCTTTTCCCTGCTTTGTCTCCCCCTGGATAGTAGGATGTGATGATGTTGCCTTAGTACTTGCAGTATAATTTCATTCTCCACATCCAAGAAAGGTGCATGGCATCTATGGTACATAATTCCTGAAAGACAACAAAAGTGGGCCACATTACAGGATCACATATGTGGATGTACACTATGTACAGATAGAGCAAGGCCAAAATGGCTGGTACTAACCACTTCTTGCTCACTTGTCATACTCCACAGTGTGCAAACAAATAAAATGTGTGGATACAACTGAGCCAGTAGCAATACTCAGGTATCCCCATGTGTGCCATGACAGCTAATGCTGTATTATCATACACCCAAACTCAAGACTACTGTGCGTGTCTCCTATGGGCAAACCCTCAATAATGTGTCATACAAACAATGCCACATGAATAGCAGTGTGCTATTATGACCACTATAAAGGGACAGTCCAATGAAACCAGTGTTTCACAATGACAAAAGACAATGCACCCTTGATGTTTTGTACATCCTGTGTAGGTGTAAGACAGCAAGAGGTCACTGACATGTCATTATCACAGGTCTAAGACAGGCTTACTGCTGTAATCACTATTCCCCATAAGTCTATTCACCCATCTGCAACCTGTTGTGCACAATCATATTTACATACTGATGGAGTGCAGCACTCATCTGTTGATATGTGATGATACTATAGTTGTCACAATGGCATGCTCCATGTGAGGAAGGTCTTATATAGAATGGTTCCCCATAGCCACCTGCTTGACTTTTAAACATTCTGCACAGCAATCTGTGGTTCTGAAATGCTACTTGCAGCCAAAACAGCTGATTTGCACTATCACCAGCCAATGACATGCAGCCACTGCAGAATATATAAGGCCTTTATACAGATTAGGGTCCCTTTCTGATATGTTACAGTGGACATTACTGAGGTGAAGAGACTACATCATCACAGTGGTAGGTCTGGAGCAGACACTACACAGAGATGGGTGTGCTACAGGCTGCAGCTACTGCTGCAGGTAATAGACATAGGCAGAGAGTGTGAAGACCATGGAGGACAACAAGCTGGAGAAGTAACCGTGCGAGCTGTGCCAGCAGACCGAGACCCAGAGTGAGAATACCCTCTAAACTCCAATGAAGGCATGCGTTTAAGGTAAGTATGTTAGGCAATGGTATCAGTAACAGAGTACTAGGCAACATGTTTTGTGTGTCCTTGAGCAAGCTGTGGTATACATATATCTATCTCTCTCTCTCTCTATATATATATATATATATATATATGTGTGTGTGTGTGTGTGTGTGTGTGTATGTATGAATATGTCCACCATTAGGTTATCTGCCAGGCCATGTATTACAATCTGGTAGTAATTTGCAGCATGCATGAGGGCAGTCCTTGTTACAAGCAGGGAATTCAAATGTGTATGTTCATTGTTCAGCTGTGGTAGTCTGCACTGTGACTCTAAAAGATTGTGTGGCACACTCTGATATTAGTGGCCTTCATTCACAGTACTTGAGTTGACATTCTCTGTGAATGCAAATTACTACATGATGTGACAATTTATGCATATATACATTTGTTATAGGGATATGTGAAGTGTGTTCCTATCTGCAGACCTGTGGCTTCCATCAGTTAAAAGCAGACAATTCATTTGACATGCACTGTGTGGATAAAGAGTGCATGGCTGTCATTAATTGCTGGCTTCACAATACTGAAAATGCAGTGTTACACACCGCTGGATTTGAACCCATGACTGTATGGCAAAAGTGCACTGTTTATGAGGCATTTAACAGACTGAGCTATTGAGTCACTGCTGCTGCAGGTGCATTTGCAAGACATATGTGCTCACCTACAGGCTGTGACAATGATGTTCTACATCCATCAGCATGTGTAAGGCTTTATATGGCTGTATTTCTGCACCAGGGTCCCAGTTGCACATATATTTTGCCATTAATGCCTTAGCAGGTGTCTTTCTACATGTTGCTGAAAAAGGCTTCATGTACCTGCTATCAGAGGCCTCACTTAAATCCATTACTATGTCTTTGGCTTTGTAGTGATGTACTATTGCAGTCCCAGGAACACTCCCATGTTTTCCATTAAGTTTTATTCAAATTTGCATGGTGTGGCATGCCATGCAGCTACACTGAAATGTGCTTAATGACTGTAACTAGCAATTGCTATGTATTTTTGTAAAGCACCTACTCTAAGTAAGAGTTGTGTGGTGTGGCAAGTTAATGCACTGGTATGCAGGTGGGATGGTCTTGTGTTCACAACATGGGACCAGTGTTTATTTTGTAAATGATTAATAGAATTTTAAGGTCACATATAATCACAATAGCTCTAGTTAGCTGAACTTAGTGAGGCTACATGACATGGCTCACTGCACAACATTACACTAAAAAAATATAAAGAAAAGAAAAGTGGGGAGATAGGAAAGTGGTGAAATGGGTTGCAAGCAGGGGGAAAACATAGTGGAAGACAGGTAGGGATGTGCAGGAAGGGTGTAGAAAAGAACCATAGCTATCCATTTCTTGTAGAGCAACAACTGTGCACTTTGACAAAATATGTACATGGATTTGAACTTTGACAGAGAGAGAGGGGTGAGGATAACAAAACTGTATTGTCAAAACAATTGAACCATATTACTTGTATCCAGTGGACACATGGGTGAAATAGACAGCTATGTATGGGGTAATATTTTTTTGGGGGGGGGCAGGTCCCCATTTTTTTAAGGTGTGAGTGGAATGTTGGTGAAGGGAGATACAGTAGGTACGCGTGAGGGAGGTAAGTTGGTTAGGTGAGAATGCATTTGCAAACAAACAGGACAGACAAGACAGCAGACGTGGCAGTGTGTGACACATGATGGGGGAGAACACCCTGCAGAGGGAGGGTGTTGTGGAATCCAAGTCCTATGCGCCTCAAGACAGCAGCAGCGTGACTCACATCCCCACCCATGGGACTGTCGGCACTGCTCCTTCACTGCCCTGAGGAGGCTGCCCCACCAAGTCAACCAACATGATCTTAGTCCGGCACAGGAGATGGATGTGCTGGGAGCCAATGCCACAGCTGGTTGAGGCAAGGTAAGGGGATCAACCAGAACAAATCACTGTTAGAATTAACAGCATGGAACATCATTTTAATTAACCTAGATATATAGCAATGTATATTATAGGTTCATAGAGTCATAGGTGTGTAATAGGCTAATGGCCCTGGGGCCTTTACAAGCCTAGCCATAGGATTACCCTGGCATCATGCCACCTGACCTTAGTTCCCAGTGCCTCTGTTGAGTAGACCCACTGGAGTTATCCCCGAGGTGAATTTTCTATTTCCCATCCATTCATCAAGATTTTTCTTGAAGAGGGTCAGCAAGGTGCTCTGCTTGACATGTATGGGAAGTCTATTCCCCAGCATGGGCAGTCTCTGGGTTATGAACCTGTCCCTCCAGTATGTTCTGTTGATTGTGGTAATGAGGTTGAGGTCTCTGGAGCATGTGGTGTGGAGGGACTGGGATTTCTTTAGATGTGGCATTTCTAACAGAGCTGGGTCAGACATGGCTTTGTAAGTCAAGCAGAGATCTCCACTAAGTAGGTGATATGAAACAGAGAATAGTTGGAGCTGTTTAAGTCTGTCCATATAAGACAAGTGTTTAAGGCCTAGGACCCTCTTTGTGAGGTACTTTGGTGGCCTTTCCAATTGTTACAGGTGTCTAGTGAGGTACATGCCAAATGGGGCATTGCATTCGATGATTGGCCTAATGAGGGAAGATTAGAGGGAGACAATGACTTCTTTCTTCCTGGATGCAAAACCCTTAAGAATGAGATGTGCCACATAGAAGGACTTTCTGACCACAGTGGAAATGTGGTGATCAAAAGAGAGGTTGCTGTCAACCTGTGTTCCCAGATCTCTTATAATGCCTTATGTGTTCAGTGGACTACCATCAACGTGGTAATTCATGGGAACTGGGTTTTTCTCAAAGGGGATGACAACACATTTTTTGGCATTGAACTTAAGGCCATGGTTCTGACACCAGTCCTTGTTCTCAGTGAGGCCATTCTGTAGCATGTCAACATCACTTGGGGAGTTAATAATAGCTCCCAACTTGAAATTGTCTGTGAATTTTGTCAGCCAGAGACCCTTTGTGTTGCCCTGGACGTCAGAGAAGTAGATACCAAACAGGAGGGGACCCAGAACAGAACCCTATGTGATTCCACTCATGACTAGTCAGCAGTCTGACTTGGAGTCAGCTGCTTTCACACTGTGGGTTCTATCTGTGAGCCAGTTTGCAAGCCACCTACTGATATAGGGGTTGATGCCTAGCTTAGTGAGTTTTTCTATGATTCCTGAGTGGGGAATGGTATCAAAGGCCTTAACCAGATCAAGGTAGGCTGTATGAACCACCTTGCCTTCATCCACAGCTCTGGCGACTGACTCAAAGCAGTCGACCAAGTTGAGCAGGCATGATTTACCCTTCACAAACCAAACTGTGTGGGATCCAGAGTTTGGAGATTCCCTATATCCTTGTTTATTAGGTCCATGATGATGCGTTCCATAGCATTGCATATCAGACTCGTCAGGCTAATGGGGCGATAGTTCCCAGGGACTGTAGTCGCTCCTCTTTTATGGAGAGGGATGACTGTAGCAGTGCGCCATTTGGTAGGGACAAAGCCTGAGATGAGGTGGTGATTGAACAGGGCAGATAGGTGATGTGCCAGTTCACTCTGCAGTTCATGTAGAGCACAGCCAGGGATATTGTTAGGCCCCATAGAAGCAGCATTCTTGGCCTTAGACAGTTCTGTTTTAGCCTGTGTAGCAGTAATACTGGTCCTTTGGGGGGGCAGGTAAAATTGGCACTGAATCTGTCGGCCAGTATATTGGCAATATCTGTTGGCTCGGTATAGGAGATACCATTGCGCAGTAGCTCAGAGCAAATCTGGGTATTGCCATAGAGATTCTTTACATAACTGTAGAAGGCCTTGTGGTTGTCTTTACTATCTGCTGCAATTCTGTTTTCATAGCTAGCTTTAGAGGATATGATGAGGGATTACACCTTTTTGTTGAGGCTGATAAGGGTGTTTTTCCAGTCTTGGGACTTCACCTTATTCTGCATCAGTTTCCTCCTTCTGTTGTAGATTTTGTCTGTGGCAGGGGACCACCATATTTGCTTCCTTTTTTGGAGAAGAGCATCTTGGTTCTATTGGGTATAGTGAGATCCATGCATTTGTGTATGTGTTCCTACAGTGCATTGGTATATGATTCAGGGGTCATTTGACTATTCTCCATTTGCATGGGTGCCGTGAAGTTAGCCACCCCTTTTTTTTAGGACCCCAAAGTTAGCTTGGGAGAAGCTTTTCATGGTGGTTACCTTTCCGGGGGAGTGGGAGGGATGTTGATTTCCAAGGTGATTATTGTGTGGTCGGATCTAACCAGGGAGGACTTGACTATTGTTGCTAACCCATGTTAGTAATGACCAGGTCAAGGATGTTGCTACCTCTAGTGGGGATAAGAATGAGTTTGTCCAGGGCATTGGAATTAATGAATTTCAGGAGACGTTGGGCAAGTGTATTGTTACATGAGTAGTTTTCCCAGTTAATGGAGGGGTAGTTGAAGTTGCCCAGTATAAGAGTGTTAAGTTGGACCCTAATATTCTCCAGGGTGCTTAGGAATGTGGAGTGTGAGTCTTGGGACATGGTTGGGGACCTATAGCAGGCTACAACCTGAATCTCTGTCTTACCCAATGTTAGCTGCACCTGAAGTATCTATGATGTGTTATGTTGGGCTACCAGTCTGGAGGTGTGTGCATCCTTTATGAATATGGAAACACCACCACCTTTAGAGATTTGGTCTAAGCTCTGGGGCCGAAAGGTGTGGAATGAGTTATAGCCTGGTAGTGCAGGGGTGCTTTTTGCTGCCTTGAACCAGGACTCTGTTACAGCACAAATGTTGATGTTTTCCATTTTAAGGAGTGCTTCAAGAGAGTGCATTTTGAGATTTAGATTTCTAGCATTGAGCAGCATGACCCTCAGACTGAATTTGTTTGTAGCTATTATGGTGGTAATTTGGTCTTTGGAACACTGCCTAAAAAGGCACTATAGGGGTGGCAAGAGCCTTGGTCAGTATCCGGAAGCTCAGGGGTGACAGATGAAGGCCACCTCTGGCAAAATATTGAGGTCTATCAATCATGTCATCCCAGGCAGACAGCTACTGGATCCCCTTAGAATGACACCAGAAACTTAGCATATTGTTGAAATCAGTCATTTTCTGCTTGTACTGTGGTATCATTCTGGGTGATGGTAGGATGCTGCTCAGGGATAGGATCATACCCACCTGGGCTACATAATCCAAGAGCTCCTCCATGTCTCTTTTCATGTAGTCCAAGGAGGTATGTCTCAGGTTATTCACACCCACATGTACAATGACAGAGTCATATTTGTACCTGTTGTTGAGGGACCTGAGTGCATGCATTATGTGGCAGATACTGGCACCTGACATGTAGCTGACTGTTAACTTTCTCCAGATTCAACCTAGTGAGTGGGACATCAGTGTCCCTGCTATTGAGTCACCTATGACTAGTGTGTTGGGCATGCTGTTTTGCCTTTGGTGCTTTGGTTGAGTGGCACACTATTTAGGAGAGTTATGTGTCTTGTGATTAGTGTTGTGTTGTGGTTGTCGGGTGCGTTTCTGCCTTGGAGGTCTCTGCTGTTTGGGTAGATTTTTATTGAGAGCCTCATGTGTGATGCAACATGAAATAACATTACAGTCAGTATGTTAACAGCATGCCAGTAACAGTTAAAGCATAAGGCCAACAAAACGGTTAATTTAACAAGATATGTTAATATGAAAGCATAATAACACATAACAATAATAAACCACATTTCCCAAAATATAGTTATTGTAACAGTATATGTTAATAGTAAACCATAATAATAAATAACAATAATCAATACATGAAGATAAGGGGTGGAGAGAGAGAGAAAAGCAGTCCATTAGTGACATTGCAGATTATATCCCTGAAAACAGTGTTAATATTTACTTTACAGGAGTGCAGTGTCAGTTTTGTGCACAGTGAATACAAGTCTCTTACAGGTGATGTAGCATGTACATACTTCAAGCTGTTTGCATGGGACAGTATAGGCTAATCAATAATTCAAAGTACACAGCTAGACAGAACAGTTGCACATCATGTAGACTTATATAACTACCAAGGTGTTCTGTAAGCAGATTTGGTAATACTTTGCATTCCAGGTAATCATATCTGTTGTACTTCTGTGATAGATTGCTTATGCAATTTTAAGTACAGTACGGGAAATTGTGACACTTGAAAGGCATGTTTGTGTACAGTGCATTATTTAGACAGCCATCATGCCTTAGTTGCCAGGCATGGGAATAGAACCCAATAGCTGTGACTTCAGGGGACATATGCAAATTATGTAATAATTGACTGCAGCACCTTAATAAAGACATGCAAGGAATACAGCCATACTGGAAGTAGATAGATTTATTTATGAATCAACAATGCTGGTGAACCATTCTTATTGATTTTAAAACTCTGTGAAATATAAACATAATATCTGCTCATAACGTGGGCTACCTCACTCATATACTTTTTGTTTCTTTGGAGAGAGAAAATGTGAGCATTATGTGACTGACAGTGTGTTGGAGATAACCTTGAACCATACTATGAGTTGAGCAATACAAGTTACAGGACATTCTTTTTGCATGCTAGTACCATTACAATATTATAACTGACTGCACTGACAGTAGAACACACATGCATGGAATACAACCACACTGCATATATTAAAACAGCTTTATTTTAGTATCAGCAATGCTGGGGAATATTTTGTTTTCTTATTGCTTTGAAATATCTGTGAAGTCTACACACACTATCTGCTCATAACATAGGCCACCTCGCCCACATACCTTTTGTTCCTGGGGTGGGGGGAAATTAGACCATTATGTGACTGGTAATGGCCTGGTGAACACCTTGCCTCACACTATGGGTTTAACCATGCATGTTACATGACATTCTACTTGCATTCTAGAACTATTACAGTGTCATTATTGACTGCACTGACAGTAGAACACACATGCATTGAATACAACCGTACTGCATATATTAAAACAGCTTTATTTTAGTATCAACAATGCAGGTGAGCATTTTTTTTATTGCTTTGAAATATTTGTGAAGTACACACACAATATCTGCCCATGGAGTGGGCTACCTCACCCATATACCTTTATTACCCGAAGTAGGAGGAACAGAGACAGCCTTGGACAGTATTATGAGTTAAGCAATACAGTTTGCAGGCCATTAGTTTTGCATTCTACAGCTATTACAGTGTTACACTTGATTGCAGCAACCTTACCATAGACAATCAATGCATGCAGCTCTACTTAAATGGTTATGACAACACAATCCTGCTGAACATGATGTTGCTTACTGTTATTGATACTGTTTATTGTTTACTGAACTTCAGTTGTTATTGTTCATGTATTGCACTATAGTTCTAATTGCCCATTTATTGCACTACAGGTCTACTTGCCCATTTATTGCACAACAGTTTTTCTTGTATATACTTTATTGCAGTATATTCTTTACTCTTTCTTGCTTATTGCACTACAGTTAGCATACTAAATCTGTACTTACCACACTCACGCTGCAACCTCATCAGGCACCCAGCATGGGACTCGACATTGCAAGCCCTCTCAGTTGCATCTGTTGGGAGAGAAGCACACCATTATGCATACCAGTTTTCCAGACATTCAGCTTGCATTTTGGTAAGACAGAGGAAGACATACTTACATACTTGTGGGGCATTTCCATCTCTAGCTTCTTGGACCCAGGTGTTCAAGGTTCCCTCTTTCTCTTTTTCAGGTCATCATAATGGTGATGACACTGCTCACCTGTGTGGGGAATACCAGTAACACTGGTGAGTTCACTAGCCAAACGGACCCAGACCTCTTCTTTACATTCCAAGTCCTGGAATCCATCCACCTGCTTCAACCAGGGTGCATGGCTTTGTGACAGGAGCCCAACCATGACCCTGGACTCCTAAATACCCTACTTCTGTGTCTGAAAGTACAAATCTTTGCCAACACTGCCTGCCATTCCAACAGTTGACTGAACTCAAATGAACGATGCAGAATTCTCACCTATTGGGCTTAATATAGGCTGTTTTCCTGCCCTTACACATCACTGAGCAACATTCAAAAAAGCGCCACATTGCTTAGCACCACACAAACCAGCTAAGCAGTGCTGAGCAGAGCGAAAACTTGCATAACTGTGGTTTTAGCAAAGCGTAGCTTGGCACAAACATTGGTAGCCATTAACATGTTTATGCACTGCTCAGCATGAATGAGCAGTGGTTAGCAGAGCACAGCAGTGCGAAATTTCACAATACTTTTATTAAATTATAGAAAAATAGTACATTTATTTATAGGCATATTCTGCCTGTTATGGATGCGAACCCAGGACCTACTACACATAAGGTTGTAGCTCTATACATGTAGCTAATTGGAGGTTATAAACATTGGTATACCTTCACATATACTACTAGGCTACCTATTAGCATTGCTGAGCACCATGACACACTGCACAAACATGCTTAAACATACCTAAAAATAAATAATTAATTACATCCGGTTTCTATTAGTCTGGCAGGTATTGACTATATATGCATAAGCACCAGTCGAAATATATATATATAAATAAATTTAATTATGATAATTAATTACATCCAGTTTCTATTTTTAGATGTCTGGCAAGTGTCAGCTATTTATATGTGAGCACAGCTTAGCATTGCTGCTCTCTGCACCTCGCAATCAGTAAGAAAAAATGAATAAATAAAGGATCATAAAAATTACATATACATTTGACACACTGACAACATCTTAACAGTCATGGGGAGCATTACATGGAGCTTCATACTCATCTGCACCCACGGGTAGCTGTCACAACTCTCCCTACACTGATTTAATATCCCTATTCCTTGACTCTCCCTTGGCAGCACGCCATCATTAATATGCATGGCGCACTGCCGAGTGGGAACAATGGCCGTGTACATGAATACATTCTGTGTAGGATCTACATGGTGCCTACATGTATTTTATTAAATCCTGGGAATAATGTTTTCAGTTTTTCCAATACCATATACAAATTAATGCTTAGAAACTCACAATTTTACTAGAATGATAGATCTAAAAGAACAAAATAATTTATTGGCATTAATTTTTAAATGGAATTGAAATACATTCTATTGAAAACTTAATAATATCTAGATACAATCATGATTCTAATAAGTTGTTAATACTACAAATATGTAGGGATTTTTCAAACTTTAAGATAAATAAGATATTCAACTTGGTTGAGAAATCCTTCCTCCAAATATTAGAATTCCTAATTTATTTACTTTTTTATTTATTTTTTATTTGTTTCACATTTAACTCGGTTAGTCCAACTGAGTTTGCAAACAAACCCATTTTCAGTGGAGACCCGAGGGGAAAAAGTCCCAGCAAACATAAGCAAAGATAAACATACAGGACAAAAACTATTAAAAATAACAATGCAAATGCGAAATTAATTATAGAGAGAAAAACAAAAGAAAAAATGTTTGAACATTAAGGGTTGCACTGGTAGCAGTGGTCTAAAATTCATTACATATAAGAGTAAAACAAAAAGATAATCATTTTTCAAAAGATGAACAATGTATAGACACTGATAGGAAGTCGGGGGGAACAAACAGCAAAACCTCACTCTTATAGACACTGTCGTAAACTTAATAACTTCAATACCACCCAATTCAACTCTATCCTCTCTATTATTGACTGGTCCATACTCAAACTAATTCCACTGAATGAAGCTGTTCACAAATTTAATAGGATATTCCTTGATATCCTCAACTCCCTAGACCCTACCAGGCGTATTCAAATCAAATCTAACTTTGTCCCCTGGCTTTCTAAAGAAACAAAATCTCTCATGCATAAACATGACAATACTTGGGAAGCCTGGACTAAGACTAAACAACATTCCCTGTTTCACAAGTACAAAGAACTTCTGAACCTTGTCAAAAGACATGTCTGTAAGGACAAAAAAAATTATACTATAACTCTCCCCAGAATAACTGCAAAACCAATCTACAGAAATTCTGGTCCACCTTAAAGAAAATTCTCAATCCCAGATGCCCTTCTAATCCCTCCCTTTTCCCAAATAGCACTCCTCTAGAAACTGCTACCCTTCTCAACAGACACTTCATAGACACTGTCCAGAAACTTACACCCTCAAATTCCAACACAAATTCCACCTCTATCCCTCCCAAGCCACAAAACAGTAACCTTTTTCCTTCAAATCAGTTCTAATTTTGTATATTAAATCACTCCTTCTGAAGCTTAAACCTTGCTCTCCCTCCTCAAACAATCTCCAACCCACTTTTTTCAAATTAGCTGCAGAATCCATAGCCTATCCAGTATCCCTTTTAATCAATAGGTCTATCCAGGAAGCAACAGTGCCAGAGATTTGGAAGTCCTTCTTCACTATCCCATTGCATGAAGGGGGAATTCAGTGGACCCATCAAACTTTCGGCCAATTGCCATCCTCTCTCCAAAATTATGGAAAAATGTATACACAACTCCTAGACTATCTCCTCCAACAGAACCTCCTCACTCCCACCCAACATGGCTTCCGCCCTAACCATAGCACCTCTATAGCCCTCCTGTCTTTTACACATACAATAGCTGAGGGCCCGCGATAATAAACTCCTAGTAGCCAACCTTTTCCTCGACCTCTCTAAAGTCTTCAACACTGTCTCTCATCCTATACTTCTAACTAAACTTTCCAACCTCATTCATCTCCTTCCCCCCCTAGCCTTCTTCTCTAGTTATCTGTCCCATAGACAGCAATCTGTTTGATGGCTCTCCTCCTGCTCACCCTACCTTCCAGTAACAACCGGGGTACCTCAAGGCTCCATCTTGGGTCCTCTCTTGTTCAATATCTTTACAAATGAACTTCATACATCCTGCAAACAATCTGCTCTAATCCAATACACTGATGACTTGACTCTTATCTGGACTTCCAACAATATCTCTGAGCTTCACACTCTTACCCAGGACACTTTTCTATCTGTTGAAAAAGGTTGGCTGATAATTTATTCATCCTGAACCCTAAAAAAACAAACTCTATTCCTCCCATGTTTTCTCTCTCACCTAAAATCTACCTTTCTCATCTCATCTTCCAATAACACCACCATACAACCTGACTCCACACAAAGCTTCTAGGTGCCATCATTGATGACAAACTTAAATTTAACCTACACATCCTTCAAAGTATATATAAAAAAAAAAAATCATCAAAACTGGGTATGCTGTACCGAAACTGTAGATTCCTGACCTCTAATGCTAGACTGTCTCTGGCACAGGCTCTTCTTCTACCCTCCCTTCTCTATGCCATCCCAGTACTAACTAATATTCAATCCACAACCCTAGCCAAACTCAAACAACCCTACCACAAAATAGCAAGATTCATCACAAACTCCCCACATAATTCACACCACTGCCTCACACTCAACTCACTACAATGTCTAGAACTCTCCTCAACAACTCCTTCTATCTCAGTTACAAATTATTCACTCTATACTTTATAAACCATCCTCCTGCCCTGCACTCTCCTCCTTAGTATCCATCTACACTCCAACTCGCGCACTTCGTACTGCAAACCAAGAACTCCTTGACATCTACCAACCCAAAAAACTATCGGCAAACTGCTATATAAACCCACTTTATCCCTAGCCTGGAATAAGCTTCCATCCTACTTATGCTCCATTACACACCCTATACAATTTAAGAAAGAACTCAGACTACACTTTATAAAGACCAAAACTTGTACTTGTCATGACCTTACCTAACTCCATTTCTTCAATACTGTTCTTTATTTGACAGTCTCATACAACTTCTCAGCATATTTTTCACCACATATTTTACACTAGCATGATATTACACCTCCAGATATCCCTTCCACCCTATTCATGCACTCTCATCTCTCACACCTCTTAATTTGAGCTATTGCTAAAATAATACTACTTAATTTACACCTTATCACACCACATATGTAAAATATATATATATATATATATATATATATATATATATATATATATATATATATATATATACGTATAGTACCTTTTTGTACTTTTGTGTGTTACAGATTTTATCCTGTTATGCCTCTTAACGTATCACAGTGAATTGCTGTGAATTGTACTGCTAAAAGTAATTGTTTTTATATTGCAAACTAAACCGTTATGTATACTTTGTCTGTAACTGTAGCTTTTCTCCTCAGGCCTCCACTGAAAAAGGGTCCCTGGCCCAGCTAGACTAACCTGGTTAACAAATGCCAATCAATAAATAAATAAATAAAAAGACAAATAGTGTGCAGAATGGGAGGGGGGGGAGAAAGGAAGGGGCTCTAGTAGGGCTATAGTAGTAGTAGAGCTGAGGCTTTAGGAGATTAGTTTAAGCAGAAGTTACTAACAGAGAAAGAAAGTTAGGAGATGCAACAGGTTATACAGTAGGACAGACTAAGACTATGTGTGGTCAAGGCAACGACATAATTTCAAGTTTAGTAGGTGGGATTTAAGCTCCTTTTTAAAACAGGGAAAGGAAAGGTTGGATCTAATATGGAGAGGGAGTTTGTTCCAATTTAGTGAGACAGAGTGTTTGTGAAGTAGTTTGCCAATATTCCTTTTGGATTTATAAATTGAGAGAAGATGATGATCCACACTCTGGAGAGGGCTGGGCAGAACAGTAGAGAGTAGCATGGGAAATGAGAGCAGTACAGGCAGAGGAGTTGTTGGGTATGGAAAAGGTAGTGTGGAGCTGGGATTGTAAGAGAAGGTGTGGAAATTCCAGCCACTGAAGTTTGTTTAGTGAGAGGCAGTGATGTGAAGAGAGTGGTTGGTTTAGAATAAATCTGGCAATTTTGTTGTATGTTTGTTCCAGTTTCTGCATTGAGATAGTCTGGATATTGATAAGGATGGGGGAAGCATATAGAAGACTAGGTAAAAGAAATGCCTGTGCAAGAGTGTGTTTAGTGGCAGTAGTGAGGAATTTTTTGTTCCTATAAAGTAGTCCAAGTTTTTGGTGTTTTTTTTTTGATGGACTGTTGTATATGCAAGTCAAATTTTAGTCGGTCATCAATTATTACCCCAAGGAGTTTGGTGTGTGAGGCAGGGGAGATAGTGGTGCCATCTAGGGTGGAAAGCGAAAAAATTTGTGTCTGAGGTAGGAAGAGAAGGAGTTGCGTTTTCTTAGGGTTAAGGATTAGTTGAGTCTGAACCATTTTTTAGCAGAGAAAAAGGAATTCTGTGTTAGTGTGTGTAGTTCAGAGATAGTATTGGAGATAGATAAGAGAGTAGAGTTGTCTGCTTCTTGTATTACAAAAGAGAGACTGCAGGGTGAATGTACGTTGTTGGTAAAAATGTTGAAGAGGAGCATTCCAAGTATGGAGCCTTAGGGTACTCCTGTCTGAACAGCAAGGAAGGCTGAGAAAGCCTGCTGCCATCTAACAGCTTGTTTTCTGCCAGTAAGGTAGGATTGGAACCAGCCAAGAGTAGAAGGAGAGAGGTTTAGGTCTGAGAGTTTGTTAGGAAGGATGGGATGAGACACAGTGTCAAAGGCTTTGGAGAGATCAAGGAATAGACAGGAGCTGAGGAAGTTGTTGTCCCTAGCTTCTGCAACCTTTTGAGTAAAGGATAGTAAGGCAGTCGAGGTACTGTGCTTAGGGCAGAAACCATTTTACGAGTGGGTGAGGAGATTTTCGTGAATGAGATAGGACATTAGTTGAGTATCTATAAGTTTTTCAAGGATCTTAGACACAGTGATAGAATAGCAATTGGTCTATAGTTAGAGGGTTCAACAGAGTTGCCACCTTTGTGCAGAGGAGTGGCATTGAAGGATTTCCATATTTCTGGTATGGTAGATTCCTGAATGGAACAGTTGATTAAGATAGATACAGGATATGCAATAGAGTCAGCAACAATTTTCAGAAATTGAGGGGGGAGTTTATCAGCAGAGGCAGAGTATGGTTTTACTTTAAGAAGCAGGGATTTGGTATATTTAGAAGAAACAGGTTGCAAGGTAAAAGGCTGAGAGGCAGAGGAGCATAGAGGTTTAGGGGGAGGTGAGGGTGACACAGAAGAATTGGGATGAGCAGAGTTACCAGAGGGTAGGTGTTTAGAGGTGCTGTCTATGTACTGTTTGTTGAGTAAGTCTGCAGCTTCAGAGGGAGAGTGATGGGGAAAGGGTTAGGGATGGTAGGAGAACCAGTGTGGAGCAGGGAGTTGATATTATTCTAGAATGGTTTGGGGTCATTTGGGTGAGAGCTTTGAAACTTAGTGTAATATTGGCATTTATCCAAAAGAATAATTTTTTTACACAATTTCTGAGTTGCTTATAACATTGGAAAAAGGTCGGAGTTTTAGCAGTTTGCCATTTTTTCAATAGAGCATCTCTTTCATGCATCAAAACATGAGTAGCTTTGGTGAGCCAGGGTGCAAAATTAGATTTGATTCTGATTTTGCGAGTTGTGGCAAGAGTGTTTAGGACATCAAGGAAAATGTGGTTGAATTTAGTAACAGCATCATTGAGCGGGAGAGTTTTTAGGAAAGACCAGTTGATTGCAGAGAGTCTATAGTTAAAGGTTTCAGGGAAAAAGTTAATCAGTTTCCTACAATCTCTGTATAGATGGGGCTTAGAGAGATGAGGAGAGTGCCTTAAGATAGAGACAGGAGAATGGTCACCAATAGAGTCAGGGAAGGTAGAAGGGCTACAATAGTTGTTTGGAGAGTTGGTCAAGATCCAGTCAATTGTGGAACCAGTAGTGTTTTTACTGTAGTGGGTAGGTGTAGTGATCAGTTGTGAGAATCCATACAGGTTTATGAAATGTTGGGGTGAGTTACCATTAAGGGATTTCCAATCTATATTAACATCTCCAAGAATGATGGTTTCATAGGGGATGGAGATGTTTATCCAGGAGAGTATATGTTCATGGATAGGGATGTTCTGACCTGGGGAGGATGTAGATAGAGGCAATAGCAAACATCCTGTAGTTACTAATGTTGCAGGCTAGGAGCAGTAGTTTACCAAGGGAGAAACTAGGCAGGGTAATGTCTATTGGTGTTAGCGTCAGTGAGACAGAGTGCAGGATAGCCACCCACCACCTTTTTGGGTGTCCTATCAGAACGATAGATATTGTATTGAGGTGAGAGAAATTCAGAGGAATTGATATGAGGTTTTAGCCAGGCTTCCAATAAGGCCGGGATGTGAGGTTTGTGCCGGGCCCATCATGCATGAAGTTCAGACGTTTTGTTGTTTAGGCTTTGGATGTTCATTGTAGAGAAAGAGATGTTTGAGGCTGGAGATATTTGAGGATGTTTTTGGGGGGAATGGCAGATGAAGGTGGAGGGGGAGTAGAGAGAGGGGAGGGACCAGGATTAGGAACAATGTCACCAGAAGCCAGAAGGGCAAAGACAAGATGGAAAATGTAAGGGTGATCAGTAAGGGAAATGGGGTACTTGAGTTTGGGCTCAGGAGTAAGAGCGGAGTAGGCCATGAGTTTAAATTTAAGAAATTGAAAGGGGGAGAGACAGAAGAGAGAGGGGGTAATAGTCAGTGGAAGTTGGTTATATGTTGGAAGTGGTCTGGGAAAGGGAAAGGTGGGGGAAGAGAAGAAGATATGGAGCTCACTGTGGTAGGTGTTTAGGTCTAGTGAGATTAGAAGTGGGAGAAATAGCAGTAAGGATAGTATTGTGTAATGGAAAAGGAGGGGAAGAGTTATAGGGAAATATTTAAAGAAATATATTAGGGAAGGGTGGTGGCTAGAGATAAGCAGTGTGAGGGAAGGAACAGTATCGAGGGGGGGGGGTAGTGAGTATGTTAGGAGATAGTAGGTGTGCTAGGGAGCGAAAGAGTTAAGTGTGAGAGAGGCAAGCCACAGAGGAGGCAGCCCAAGCTGTGTGGGGAAAAGGGGAAGATTGGGGACAGGGAGGGAAGAGTGAAAGGTTAACAGCACAAGTTATGGTGGTGGGAGGGGGCTGTGGGAGTGACCAGACAATGAGGTGAAAGTATAAGTTTGAGGATACTTGGGGTGGGTGAGATTTGGGGGTGGGAGTTGAGTGAAGCAAGCCCAAGCAGAGCGAGGAAGAGTGGAGTGGGCAGAACCACACCACACCACAACTAATTTGAATGTAACGACCTAAAACCTGCACTCAGCACTTTAATTTTACTTACTTTTAGCAGGAAAGACAGACCAACAGTATACACTTTTGAGGTTTTTATTAGGGTTACTTGTTCAAATGTCAGCCAAATAAGTAAAACTTTCAAACAGGAATCTATGTCTATGTGTTAGAGAGACAGAGTTTTTTTTATGTTTGTAACCTACACTGTTTAATTGTTGGGAGACAAAAAGTTTTTGTTGTTGGAGACTGCGATGCCCAATTGCAATCCTGTAGACACCGTTTTGTAGGAGCTGCAGTATGCTAGTGTAGGTAAATGTAGAGTTTGACTAGATAAAGAGAAAAGCAGAGATCATAGGGTAAGCATTAAGTCAGCAACAGGCAGATTATTTACAATAGTACAATCAGAGAGGTTTTTTTGGGGGGTAAAAGTAGCACACTTCAGAGTGGACTAGAGTTTATGGCTAAGAAAACTTAGTAGTAGAGAACATTACAAACTCTTGCCAGATTTTAAAGATATGCCAGAAAAACTAATTAATCGTTCATCATTGTACAACTGCAAAATAGTCAGTAAAAGCAATTCCAGTATAGCTAGCACAAGTTATTCAGGTTGTAAATGCATGTATTCAATGTGCATGAGCAATTTAAACATTAAAAACATATGCAGCAAGTAGTCACTCTGATGATTATACACTTTTTCTAGGTGCAGGTTCAGTTTAAAACACAAATATTAGGATGGAATTCAGTAAAGTCACTAACTGCTTATAAAGCTTCTGTAACAAAACAGAACAGTCTGTGCAGTATCACAGCCTAAAAATAGGTCTGTACAGTATCATAGCCTAGAAATAGGTCATTCAGTTACACATAAAAACAGTAAAAAATCCAACAATGAAGAAACATACATTGTGAATCACATCGGGTCAACCAAGGGGGGAGAGACAGGGAATCCTAAGCACCTAGGTTCAAAAATGGTGCCTGTACTACTTTGTAGCCAGTATAAACATGTTAGAGAGGTAAGAGGGGGGAAGAGAAGGCAGTAGGAGTGGTTAGATGGAGAATCTTGAATGACTAACTACACCACACCACAAGTAAGTTGAATGTAAGAGCCTAAAGCCTGCCCTCAGCACTTTAATTTTACTTAATTTTAACAGGAAAGACAGACCAACAGTATATAATGTTGAAGTTTGTATCAGGGTTACTTGTTCAAATATCAGACAAATAAGTAAAACTTTCAAACAGGAAGCTATGTTAGAAAACCACAAAGGTACAAGGTACAGCTGTAAAACTTAGGGTCAAAGAGACGAATATATGAATCAGTTTACTTTAATTATAGGGGAAGGATGCA